>NW_026948510.1:0-122500 GCF_035770615.1 Melospiza melodia melodia
TTAACCCCAAAAAATCATCCCAAAAACATCCCAAAATATCCTGAGAAAAACCCCAAAAACATCCAAAACATCACAAAAAATATCCCAAAATCATCCCAAAAATATCCTGACAATAACCCCAAAATCATCCCAAAAAAATCCCCAAAATCATCCCAAAAATATCCTGAGATTAACCCCAAAAACATCCCAAAAATATCCCAAAAATATCCCCAAAACATCACAAAAATATCCCAAAATCATCCAAAAATATCCTGACAATAACCCCAAAAACATCCCAAAAATATCCCCAAAATCACCACAAAAAACATCCCGAAATAATCCCAAAAATATCCTGAGAATAACCCCAAAAACATCCCAGAAACATCCCCAAAATCATCACAAAAAATATCCCAAAATAATCCCAAAAATATCCTGAGAATAACCCCAAAATCATCCCAAAATAATCCATAAATATCCTGAGAATAACCCCAATATCATCCCACAAATATCCCCAAAATATCCTGAGAATAACCCCAAAATCATCCCCAAAATATCCCAAAAATCACCATAAAAACATCCCAAAAACATCCCCAAAATATCCTGAGAAAAACCCAAAAACATCCCAAAACATCCCAAAAACATCCCAAAAACATCCCAAAAACATCCCCATAATCACCACAAAAAATATCCCAAAATATCCTGAGAATAACCCCAAAATATCCCAAAAACATCCAAAAACATCACCAAAAAATCCCAAAATCATCCCCAAAATACCCTGAGAATAACCCCAAAAACTTCCCAAAAATATCCCAAAAACTTCCCAAAAATATCCCCAAAACATCACCAAAATATCCCAAAATCCTCCCAAAAATATCCTGAGAATAATCCCAAAATATCCTGAGAATAACCCCAAAATCATCCACAAAATCTTCCCAAAATATCCTGAGAATAACCCCAAAAACATCCCAGAAACATCCAAAAACATCCCAAAAATATCCCAAAATCATCCCCAAAATATCCTGAGAATAACGCCAATATCATCCCAGAAATATCCCAAATCATCACAAAAACATCCCAAAATCATTCCAAAAATATCCCCAAAATCACCACAAAAAATATCCCAAAATCATCCCATAAATATCCTGAGAATAACCCCAAAAACATCCCAGAAATATCCCCAAAACATCACAAAAATATCCCAAAATAATCCCAAAAATATCCTGAGAATAACCCCAAAATCATCCCCAAAACAACCCCAAAATCACCACAAAAATATCCCAAAATAATCCATAAATATCCTGAGAATAACCCCAAAAACATCCCAAAAATATCCCCAAAACATCACAAAAAATATCCCAAAATAATCCCATAAATATCCTGAGAAAAACCCCAAAATCATCCCAAAAATATCCCCAAAACATCACAAAAACATCCCAAAATCATTCCAAAAATATCCCAAAACATCACAAAAATATCCCAAAATAATCCCATAAATATTCTGAGAATAACCCCAAAAACATCCCAGAAACATCCCCAAAACATCCTGAGAATAACCCCAAAATGTCCCCAAAATATCCTGAGAATAACCCCAAAATCGTCCCAAAAATATCCCAAAATCATCCCAAAAACATCCCCAAAATATCCTGAGAATAACCCCAAAATCGTCCCAAAAATATCCCCAAAATCATCACAAAAAACATCCCAAAAATATCCTGAGAATAACCCCAAAAACATCCAAATCATCCCAAAAACATCCCAAAAATATCCTGAGAATAACCCCAAAATCATCCCAAAAACATCCCCAAAATATCCTGAGAAAAACCCCAAAAACATCCCAAAACATCACAAAAATATCCCAAAATATCCCCAAAAATATCCTGAGAATAACCCCAAAAACATCCCAGAAATATCCCAAAAACATCACAAAAATATCCCAAAATCATCCCATAAATATCCTGAGAATAACCCCAAAAACATCCCAAAAATATCCCCAAAACATCACAAAAAAATCCCAAAATCATCCCAAAAACATCCCCAAAATCACCAAAAAAACATCCCAAAATCATCCCATAAATATCTTGAAAAATACCCCAAAACCATCCCATAAACACCCCCAAATAATCCCATAAAAACCCCAAAACATCCCAAAAACCTCCCCAAAAAATCCCCAAATCCCCCCAAAATCCCCCCAAAAAACTCCCTAAAATCCCCCAAAACCCCCCCTCAAATCACCCCAAAATCCCCAAAAATCCTCCCAAAACTCCCCAAAATTATCCCAAATCCCCCCAAAATCCCCCCAGGACCCCCCAAAATCAACCCAAACCTTCCCCAGACACCCCAAAACCCCTCCAGGACCCCCCAAAATCAACCCAAACCCCTCCAGGACCCCCAAAATCAACCCAAACCCCTCGGGACCCCCAAAATCCTCCCCAAATTCCCTTAAAACCCCCCAAAAATCCCCTCAAAATGTCCTAAAATCCCCCCAAAACAGCCCCAAATCCCCCAAAATCCCCCCTAAAATCACCCCAAAATCCCCCAGGACCCTCAAAATCCCCCAAAATGCCATAAAATCCCCCCCAAACCCTCCAAGACCCCCCAAAATCAACCCAAACCTTCCCCGGACACCCCAAAATCCCCCCAGGACCCCCCAAAACCCCCTTAAAACCTCCCCAAAATCCCCTGAAATCCCCCAAAATCCCCCCTCAAAAACCTCCCACAATCCCCTCAAAACTCCCCAAAATCCCCCAAAATCCCCCCAAAACCTCCCAAAGACCCCCAAAATCAACACAAACCTTCCCTAGACCCCCCAAAATCAACCCAAACCCCTCCAGGACCCCCAAAATCCTCCCCAAATCCCCCTTAAAACCTCCCCAAATCCCCTCCAAACTCCTTCAAACTCCCCTAAAATCCCCCCAAATCCCCCCAAAATCGCCCTCAAAACTCCCCCAAAATGGCCAAAAATCCCCAAAATTGCCCCAAATCCCCCCAAAGACCCCCCAAAATCAACCAAACCCCTCCAGGACCCCCAAAATCCTCCCCAAACCCACCCAAATCCCCCCAAAAATCCCCCTCAAAATGTCCTAAAATCCCCCTCAAAACACCCCCAGGACCCCCCAAAATCCCTCCAGGACCCCCAAAATCAACCCAAACCTTCCCCAGACACCCCAAAATCCCTCCAGGACCCTCAAAATCAACCCAAAGCCCTCCAGGACCCCCAAAATCCTCCCCAAAATCCCCCTTAAAACACCCCAAAAATCCCCTCAAAACTCCCTCAAATCACCCCAAAATTGCCCCAAAATGCCCTAAAATCCCCCCAGGACCCCCCAAAATCTCCCCAAAATGCCATAAAATCCCCCCCAAACCCTCCCAAGACCCCCAAAATCAACCCAAACCTTCCCAGGACCCCCAAAATCCTCCCCAAATCCCCCTTAAAACCTCCCCAAATCCCCTTCAAACTCCTTCCAAATCCCCTAAAATCCCCCCAAAATCGCCCTCAAAACTCCCCAAAATGGCCAAAAATCCCCCAAAATTGCCCCAAATCCCCCCAAAGACCCCCCAAAATCAACCCAAACCCCTCCAGGACCCCCAAAATCCTCCCCCAAACCCACCCAAATCCCCCCAAAAATCCCCCTCAAAATGTCCTAAAATCCCCCCAAAACAGCCCAAATCCCCCAAAATCCCCCCTAAAATCACCCCAAAATCCCCCCAGGACCCCCCAAAATCTCCCCAAAATGCCATAAAATCCCCCCAAACCCTCCCAGGACCCCCCAAAATCAACCCAAACCTTCCCAGGACCCCCAAAATCCTCCCCAGGACCCCCCAAAACCCCCTTAAAACCTCCCCAAAATCCCCTGAAATCCCCCAAAATCCCCCCTCAAAAACCTCCCACAATCCCCTCAAAACTCCCCAAAATCCCCCAAAATCCCCCCAAAACCTCCCAAAGACTCCCCAAAATCAACACAAACCTTCCCTAGACCCCCCAAAATCAACCCAAACCCCTCCAGGACCCCCAAAATCCTCCCCAAATCCCCCTTAAAACCCCCTGAAAACCTCCCCAAATCCCCCTCAAAACTCCCCCAAAAATGCCCAAAAATCCCCCAAAATTGCCCCAAAATCACCCCAAATCCCCCCAAAATCCCCCCAGACCCCCCAAATCTCCCCCAGCCCCACCTGAGAACATCTCCCCGTGGCGGGTGTAGCCCCTGGCCCGCGCTGTCTCCAGCAGAGCCCCCAGACCCAATTGGGGCCGGGGGGGTCCCAGCAGAGCCCCGGCCATGGCCAGGGCAACCAGGCCACACCTGGAAATTGGGGGGATTTTGGGGGGATTTGGGGGATTTCGGGGGGATTTGGGGATTTTGGGGGGATTTTGGGGGATTTTGAGAGGATTTTGGGGGGATTTGGGCGATTTTGGGGGGGATTTGGGGGGAGTTTTGAGGGGGTTTTAAGGGGATTTTATTGGGGATTTGGGGGAGGATTTTGGGGGTCCTGGAGGGGTTTGGGTTGATTTTGGGGGGTCCTGGAGGGATTTTGGGGTGTCTGGGGAAGGTTTGGGTTGATTTTGGGGGGTCCTGGAGGGATTTTAGGGGGTCCTGGGGGTGTTTTGAGGGGATTTTTGGGGGGATTTGGGGAGGGTTTGGGGGAGGATTTTGGGGATTTTGGGGGGTCCTGGAGGGGTTTGGGTTGATTTTGGGGGGTCTAGGGAAGGTTTGGGTTGGTTTTGGGGGGTCTTTGGGGGGTTTTGGGGGGATTTTGGGGATTTTGGGGAGTTTTGAGGGGATTGTGGGAGGTTTTTGAGGGGGGATTTTGGGGGATTTCAGGGATTTTGGGGAGGTTTTAAGGGGGTTTTGGGGGGTCCTGGAGGGATTTTGGGGTGTCCGGGGAAGGTTTGGGTTGATTTTGGGGGGTCCTGGAGGGGTTTGGGGGGATTTTATGGCATTTTGGGGGATTTTGGGGGGTCCTGGGGGGATTTTGGGGTGATTTTAGGGGGGATTTTGGGGGATTTGGGGCTGTTTTTGGGGGATTTTAGGACATTTTGAGGGGGATTTTTGGGGGGATTTGGGTGGGTTTGGGGGAGGATTTTGGGGGGTCCTGGAGGGGTTTGGGTTGATTTTGGGGGGCCCTGGGGGATTTGGGATGATTTTGGGGAGTTTTGGGGGCAGTTTTGGGGGACTTTGGGGAATTTGGGTGGATTTTGGGGGGATTTTGGGGAATTTTTGGGCATTTTTGGGGGAGTTTTGAGGGGGATTTGGGGAGGTTTTAAGGGGGATTTGAGGGGGATTTTGGGGGGTCCTGGAGGGGTTTGGGTTGATTTTGGGGGGTCTAGGGAAGGTTTGGGTTGATTTTGGGGGGTCTTTGGGAGGTTTTGGGGGGATTTTTGGGGGGATTTTGGGGGATTTTTTGGGCATTTTTGGGGGAGTTTTGAGGGGGATTTGGGGAGGTTTTCAGGGGGTGTTAAGGGGGATTTGGGGAGGATTTTGGGGGTCCTGGAGGGGTTTTGGTTGATTTTGGGGGGTCTAGGGAAGGTTTGGGTTGATTTTGGGGGGTCTTGGGAGGGTTTGGGGGATTTTATGGCATTTTGGGGGGATTTTGGGGGGTCCTGGGGGGATTTTGGGGTGATTTTAGGGGGGATTTTGGGGGATTTGGGGCTGTTTTGGGGGGATTTTAGGGCATTTTGAGGGGGATTTTGGGGGGGATTTGGGTGGGTTTGGGGGAGGATTTTGGGGGGTCCTGGAGGGGTTTGGGTTGATTTTGGGGGTCCTGGGGGATTTTGGGGTATCTGGGGAAGGTTTGGGTTGATTTTGGGGGGTCCTGGAGGGATTTTGGGGGGTCCTGGGGGTGTTTTGAGGGGGATTTTTGGGGGGATTTGGGTGGGTTTGGGGAGGATTTTGGGGGATTTTGGGGGGTCCTGGAGGGGTTTGTGTTGATTTTGGGGGGTCTAGGGAAGTTTTGGGTTGATTTTGGGGGGTCTTTGGGAGGTTTTGGGGGGATTTTTGGGGATTTTGGGGAGTTTTGAGGGGATTGTGGGAGGTTTTTGAGGGGGGATTTTGGGGGATTTCAGGGATTTTGGGGAGGTTTTAAGGGGGTTTTGGGGGGTCCTGGGGGGATTTTGGGGTGTCCTGGGGAAGGTTTGGGTTGATTTTGGGGGGTCTTGGGAGGGTTTGGGGGGATTTTATGGCATTTTGGGGGATTTTGGGGGTCCTGGGGGATTTTGGGGTGATTTTAGGGGGATTTTGGGGGGATTTAGGGCTGTTTTTGGGGGGATTTTAGGGCGTTTTGAGGGGGATTTTTGGGGGGATTTGGGTGGGTTTGGGGGAGGATTTTGGGGGTCCTGGAGGGGTTTGGGTTGATTTTGGGGGGTCTTGGGGGGGTTTGGGATGATTTTGGGGAGTTTTGGGGGCAATTTTGGGGGACTTTGGGGAATTTGGGTGGATTTTGGGGGGGATTTTGGGGGAATTTTGGGCATTTTTGGGGGAGTTTTGAGGGGGATTTGGGAGGTTTTAAGGGGGATTTGAGGGGGATTTGGGGAGGATTTTGGGGGTCCTGGAGGGGTTTGGGTTGATTTTGGGGTGTCTAGGGAAGGTTTGGGTGATTTTGGGGGGTCTTTGGGGGGTTTTGGGGGGATTTTGGGGGATTTTGGGGAGTTTTGAGGGGATTGTGGGAGGTTTTTGAGGGGGGATTTTGGGGGATTTCAGGGGATTTTGGGGAGGTTTTAAGGGGGTTTTGGGGGGTCCTGGGGGGATTTTGGGGTGTCTGGGGAAGGTTTGGGTTGATTTTGGGGGGTCCTGGGAGGGTTTGGGGGGATTTTCTGGCAGTTTGGGGGGATTTTGGGGGTCCTGGGGGGATTTTGGGGTGATTTTGAGGGGGGATTTTGGGGATTTGGGGCTGTTCTGAGGGGGATTTTAGGGCGTTTTGAGGGGGATTTTGGGGGGATTTGGGTGGGTTTGGGGGAGGATTTTGGGGGGTCCTGGAGGGGTTTGGGTTGATTTTGGGGGCCCTGGGGGGATTTGGGATGATTTTGGGGAGTTTTGGGGGAATTTTGGGGGGATTTTGGGAATTTGGGTGGATTTTGGGGGGGATTTTGGGGGAATTTTGGGCATTTTTGGGGGAGTTTTGAGGGGGATTTGGGGAGGTTTTCAGGGGGATTTGAGGGGGATTTTGGGGGGTCCTGGAGGGGTTTGGGTTAATTTTGGGGGGTCTTGGCAGGGTTTGGGTTGATTTTGGGGTGTCTAGGGAAGGTTTGGGTTGATTTTGGGGGTCTTTGGGGGGTTTTGGGGGGATTTTGGGGGATTTTGGTGAGTTTTGAGGGGATTGTGGGAGGTTTTTGAGGGGGGATTTTGGGGGATTTCAGGGATTTTGGGGAGGTTTTAAGGGGGTTTTGGGGGGTCCTGGGGGGATTTTGGGGGTCCTGGGAAGGTTTGGGTTGATTTTGGGGGTCTTGGGAGGGTTTGGGGGGATTTTATGGCATTTTGGGGGGATTTTGGGGGGTCCTGGGGGGATTTTGGGGGATTTTGAGAGGATTTTGGGGGATTTGGGCGATTTTGGGGGATTTGGGGGGATTTTTGGGGGAGTTTTGAGGGGGTTTTAAGGGGATTTTATTGGGGATTTGGGGAGGATTTTGGGGGTCCTGGAGGGGTTTGGGTTGATTTTGGGGGGTCCTGGAGGGATTTGGGGTGTCTGGGAAGGTTTGGGTTGATTTTGGGGGGTCCTGGAGGGATTTTGGGGGGTCCCGGGGTGTTTTGAGGGGGATTTTAGGACATTTGAGGGGGATTTTTGGGGGATTTGGGTGGGTTTGGGGAGGATTTTGGGGGATTTTGGGGGTCCTGGAGGGGTTTGGGTTGATTTTGGGGGTCCTGGAGGGGTTTGGGTTGATTTTGGGGGATCTAGGGAAGGTTTGGTTGATTTTGGGGGTCTTTGGGAGGTTTTGGGGGGATTTTGGGGGATTTTGGGGAGTTTTGAGGGGGATTTTGGGGGGTTTTGAGGGGGGGTTTTGGGGGATTTTAGGGAGTTTTTGGGGGGTATTTTGGGGGATTTGGGGAGAATTGTGGGGATTTGGGGTTTTTTGGGGCTGGGTTTCAGGGATTTTGGGGTTTTTGGAATATTTGGGGGAATTTCGGGGGATTCGGGGTTTTTGAGGGATTTAGGGGTTTTTGGGAGTGGGTTTCGGGGGGTTTTGGGGATATTTGGGGGAATTTTGGGGGGGTTTTGGGTGAGATTTGTTGGGTTTTGGGGGGATTTGGGTTTTTGGGGATTTTGGGGGATTTGGGGGATTTTGAGGGGATTTAGGGGTTTTTGGAGTGGGTTTGGGGGGATTTGGGGATATTTGGGGGGGTTTTGGGGATATTTGGGGGGATTTTGGGGGGGTTTTGGGCGGGATTTGTTGGGTTTTGGGGGGATTTTGGAGATGTTTTTGGGGGATTTTCGGGGGAATTTTGGGGGGATTTTGGGAGGCGGGTTTGGGGGGGTTTTGGGGATATTTGGGGGAATTTTGGGGGGGTTTTGGGCAGGATTTGTTGCGTTTTGGGGGGATTTTGGGGGATTTTTGGGGGATTTGGGATTTTTGGGGGGATTTGGGGGATTTTGAGGGGATTTAGGGGTTTTAGGGAGTGGGTTTGGGGGGGTTTTGGGGATATTTGGGGGAATTTTGGGGGGCGGTTGGGTGGGATTTGTTGGATTTTGAGGGGATTTTGGGGGTTTTTGGAAGGATTTGGGGGGATTTGGGGGTTTTGGGGGGATTTGGGGGATTTTGAGGGGATTTTGGGGTTTTTGGGAGTGGGTTTGGGGGATTTGGGGATGTTTTTGGGGGTTTTTGGGGGGGATTTGGGGGATTTTGGGGGGATTTGGGGTGATTTTGAGATGATTTTAGGGGTTTTTGGGGTGAGTTGGGGGTTTTTGAGGTGATTTTGAGGTGATTTTGGGGGTTTTTGGGGTAATGTTGGGTGTTTTTGGGTGTTTTTGGGGTGATTTGGGGGTGATTTTGGGTGATTTTGGGGTGATTTTAGGGGTTTTTAGGGTGATTTTGGGTGTTTTTGGGTGTTTTTGGGGTGATTTTGGGGTGATTTTGGGTGTTTTTGGGGTGATTTTGGGGGTTTTTAGGGTGATTTTGGGTGTTTTTAGGGTGGTTTTGGGGTGATTTTGGATGGTTTTGGGGTGATTTTAGGGGTTTTTAGGGTGATTTTGGGTGTTTTTAGGGTAATTTTGGGTGTTTTTAGGGTGTTTTTGGGGTGATTTTGGGGTGTTTTTGGGTTTTTGTTACTCACTGGGGCCCGTTCTGGATCAGGGGCGGCACCGGGCGGTGGAACAGGAGCCACTTCCAGGGACCCTCCAGGCTTGGTGGGGAGGGGGAGACCATGGGAGACCCCTCCCCAAAATCACCCCAAAAACCCCCAAAAAAACCCCAAAACCCTCCAAAATTTCCCCCAAGACCCCTCCCCAAAATCACCCCAAAAAACCCCCAAAAAAACCCCAAAACCCTCCAAATTTCCCCTCAAGACCCCTCCCCAAAATCGCCCCAAATTCCCCCAAACCAGCCCAAAACTCCTCAAGACCCCTCCCCAAATTCCCCCAGGATCACCCCAAGACCCCTCCCCAAAATTGCCCCAAATCCCCCCCAAACCCCCTCCCCAAAACCATCCCAAATTCCTCCAAGACCCCTCCCCAAAATCCAGCCCAGGGCTCTCCAAGACCCCTCCCCAAATTCACCCCCAGACCCCTCCCCAAATTTCCCCAATCCCTTCCCCAAAACCTCCTCAGACCCCTCCCCAAATCCCCCAAGACCCCTCCCCAAATTCCCCCAGGACCACCCCAAGACCCCTCCCCAAAATCCTCCCAAGAGCCCCCAGGACCCCTCCCCAAATTTCCCCAAATTTCCCCAAAACCTCCACAAGACCCCTCCCCAAAATCCAGCCCAGGGCTCTCCAAGACCCCTCCCCAAATTCCTCTCTTAAACCTCCCCAAACCCCCCCAAAATCTCCTCAAGACCCCTCCCCAAATTCCCCAAGGACCCTCCCAAGACCCCTCCCCAAATCCCCTCAAGGACCCCCCAATCTCCCCCCAGACCCCTCCCCAAAACCCCCCGAGGACCCCTCTCCAATTTCCCCCAATCCCTTCCCCAAAACCCACCAAGACCCCTCCCCGAATTCCCCAAAACCTCCCAAGACCCCTCCCAAACTTCCTCCTCAAAGCCACCCCCAGACCCCCCCAAAACCCCCTCAAGAACCCCCCAGACCCCTCCCCAAAACCTCCCAAACCTCCTCAAGACCCCTCCTCAAAACCCCTTCACCCCTTCCCAAACTCCCTCAGAGACCCCTCCTCAAAAACCCCAAATCCCCCCAAAATCCTCCAAGACCCCTCCCCAAAACCCGCCCAGGACCCCTCCACAAAACCCCCCTCAAACCTCCCCAAATTCCCCCCAAAATCCCGCTCAAAACCCCCCCAGACCCCCCAAAACCCCCTCAAGTTCCCCCCAGACCCCTCCCCAAAACCTCCTCAAGACCCCTCCCCAAATTCCCCTCACGAGCCCTCACCTGTCCCTGCGCCTCCTCAGCAGCTCCCGGAGCCCGCCGTCCTCTCCGAGCGCCTGCCCCGCTCTCTCCAGCGCCTCCCGCAGGACCGGCCCGAGCCCGGGGCGGCTCCCGGGGGTCCCTGAGGGGGTCCCGGGGGTCCCTGAGGGGGTCCCGGGCGGCGGCGGCGGCGGAGGGGGCGGAGGGGGCGCCCGCTCCATGCCCGGCCCCGGGATCAAACTCGCCTCTGATTGGCTGGAGCGGCGAGGGGAGGGCGGGAGTTGCCTGAGGGGAGAAGCGCGGTGATTGGTTGGTTTCGCAGAGGGCGCGGTGATTGACATGAAAGGCGGGTGAAGGCGGGAACTGAGGAAGGGAGACGCGCGGTGATTGGTTGTGGTTGGGAGGGGGAGGCGGGACTTGCCTGAGGGGAGCCGCGCGGTGATTGGTTGGTTACGTAGAGGGCGCGGTGATTGACATGAAAGGCGGGTGAAGGCGGGAGTTGCTGAGGGGAGACGCGCGGTGATTGGTTGTGGTTGGGAGGGGGAGGCGGGAGTTGTCTGAGGGGAGGCGCGCTCTCATTGGCTACTTTGGTTTAGGGGCGGTGATTGACAGGGGAGGCGCAAGGGAGGCGGGAGTTTCTGAGGGGAGGCGCGCGGTGATTGGTTAAATGGGCGGGCGTTGCTGAAGGAAGACGTACGCTGATTGGTTGGTTTAGAAAAAGGAAAGGCGGGCGTTGCTAAGAGGAGGTGCGCGATGGTTGGTTAGCTTGGCGCGAGAGAGGCGGGCGTTCCTGAGGAAAGACGCGCGGTGATTGGTTGGTTTAAAAAAATGAGGAGGCGGGCGCTGTTGAGGTGATTCGCGCGGTGATTGGTTGGTTTGGGGCATTGGGAGGCAGGAGTTCCTGAGGGAAGGCGCGCACTGATTGGTCGATTTGGAGCCGAGCGCGCCGCGATTGGCTGGGAAAAGTCCGGGAATTTTAACGGAATACTCCCCGCTTTTTGGGAAAAATTCCCGTTTTTTAGAGGAGAAACTTTGCCGGATTTTTTGACCCTACATGACCTGAAATAACTTAAATATCCCTACATGAACTCTAAAAACTTCTTCAAAACCGTTAACTATCTAAAAATAATGCAAATAAACCCAAAAAACGCAAATAACCCTAAAACACCCTAAAACACCCGAAAATAAACCCAAATAACCCAAAGTACGCCAATATAAACACAAAGAAGCCCCAAAAATCCCCAAATAATTCCAAATAAACAAAAACCCCCATTAACCCAAATAAACCCAAATACTGCCAAATAACCCAAAAATTAAAAACAACTACAAAGAACCCCCCCAAAAAACACCAAATTAAAAACAAAAACAAAACAGAAAAAAACCAAATAGCCTCAAAAAACACAAAAAAAAGAAAAATAAACCAATTTAAACCCCAAAAAAACCACCAACAAAGTCCATTAAAAGCCACAAATAATTCCCAAATAATTCCTAAAAAAACCCAAGTAACTCCAAGTACACCTAAATAAACACCAAAGAAATTCAAATAAACCCCAAATGAACCCAAAGAACTCTACATAAGCCAAAAAAAACCCAAAACTAAACCCAAATAACCCCCAAAAACACGAAAAAACGCCAAAAAAAAAACCCAAATAATCCCCAATATAAACCTAAATACACCACAAGTCACCCCAGTTCCTCCCGTCCCCTCCCAAAAACAGATCCCGGCCAATCAGGGTGCGCGGCACTGATCACGATAATGTTGCTGGGCAGAAACTGAAAGCACTGGTCCCACTCAGCGATTCTCAGCCAATCAGCGACCGGATCAGCTCTGACTCATCAGTTGCCAAGCAGAGACCAAAACCTGCCACTCGGTTAAACACACAAGAGACAGCGCGGTGTAATTTTTAGCCAATCAACGCGTTTCTCGCTGATTACTCATCAGTTGCCAGGAGAGGAATTGGGAAGGAGGGGAAGGTGACACGGGGGATGCGGGGGGGACCCCAAATTAATCCAAAACGAGGTTGGAAACCCAAAACGGAGCAGGAGGGGCCTGGACCTCCAAAAGCAAACACGGGGGAGGGGATGGGACCCCCAAACAGGATGAAGCCAATTTTGTTCCTGGAATATGTAAAGTAGATTATGGATATGCAAAAATAGCCATGAATATGCAACAGGCTGATGTCATGGGAGACAAGGACCATCGAGCAAAGGTTGTTATGGCCGCCAAGACCCCCCAGTTATTTTCGGGGACACCCCTAAATTAATCTGGTTTTAATTACATCAGCCTGTGGCATATTCTTAGATCCTTATGCAAATCCATGAAATAATTTACATATTCCGGGAATGATTTTAAATGGCCCCTCCCTGGGGGTGTCTCCCCATTGCAGGAGCCTCCACTGAAATGGAAAATGTAAACCCTCTCCCTTTAAGTAGTAATATATTACTATTATTATTATTATTATTATTATTATTATTATTATTATTATTATTAATAATAATAATAATAATAATAATAATAATAATAATAATAATAATAATAATAATAATAAATTATTTTGACATGAAGGGTCTCTCAGAAAAGATATGGGAGTAGAAATTTATGCCGAATTTTGCCCCAAAAGGCGAGAATAACTGCTTAAGAGACTCAGCTTAAGTCAAATAAGCAAGAGGTATTTTATTGCCACGGGTCGGAGAAATCACAAAATGGATTTCTAAGTTATGTACAGCAAAAGCGGGTTTTTATACAATTTTAAACAAGGATTACATCATTTATTACATGCATATTCATAGGCAGGCGGAGTCTACCGGGAATTCTTGGTCTTCCTTAGTGAAATTTTAAGATTTTCCTAATTTGGACTTCTTCCTGTTATCCTTGGCATGTTTTTCCATGGCTTGGCTGAAGTTACTGTTGTACTTGGCTTGATCCTAACGGCTTGGCAGGTCACTTTAACTTTTTGGCTTCCACTTCTGTTTCTTCAAATATTCTAATTCCAAAGTTTCTTCTGTGGGTGTATTTTAGATTAACTTATCCAAATATCTGATCAAAGTTCTTCCTGATAGTGTATTTTAGGTTATTTATTAACTTCTGCGATTCCCTTGATATACTTTTGAGTGTCTTTTAATTCTTTTATTTCTCAGAATCTATTGTTCATTATAAAAAATGTCTTCAAAATAACAGGGGTTTTATTAGCAAAAATTACAACTACAAGTGCAGTCGTACAAACAAGAAAAACCAGTGACAGAGTCAGAATCCTCTGGGAATCCATTGGGAAAAGGTTGATCCTTTGGAATCCAGTGGGAAAAGCTGAAATTTTGGAAATCTGGTGGGAGAAGCTGAAATTTTGAGAAATCCAGAGGAAAAAGCTGAAATTTTGAGAAGTCCAGTGGGACAAGGGCTCATCCTTTGTGAATCCATTTCTTACCCATCAAGGACAGGGCAAAGGCAAGGCCGTGCGGTTTTGAGAGGGTACCCAAAGGGTGGAGTTGGGGTTTGGGTAAAGGGAGGAGTTCTCAGCAAAACAAGGATGAGATCACATTGCTGCCTCTTACCAAAAGTGGCACGTCATAGAAAACATGGCCCAAAATCCCACATTCCCTCTAAAATAGAGAAATTACACAACTTCAGATATATTCGATCAAATTCCTTCACTGACAGCAGTCTGCGCTGTTTTTAAGGGATGAAGATGAAGCAGAGTAAAAAAAGGTGAAACTAAATTCAGAAACAGCCAGGTGTGTTCCCAGCAGTATCACAGGGAATGTGAGTGACCAGGGCTGTGCCCACAGTGCCTCCTCCAGTGGGGGATGGAGCTGGAGCAGCGCACGAAGCTCTGCCTGCACTCGGGGCACTCGCAGGGCTTCCCTTAGTGGTGTCTCCGTTGGTGTTGGGTCAAGTTAGAGCGTCTGGAGAAGCTCTTCCCACACTGGGGACACTCGTAGGGCCTCTCCCCTGTGTGGATGCGCCGGTGCATGACGAGGGTGTAGTTCTGCTTGAATCCCTTCCCGCAGTCGGGGCAGCGGAAGGGCCTCTCCTCTCTGTGAATCCGATAGTGCTGGAGGAGATCAGAGCTGGTCTGAAACCTCTTCCTGCATTTGTCACACTCGTAGGGCCTCTCCCCAGTGTGGATGCGCCGGTGGATGATGAGGTGGAAGTTGTGCTTGTATGCCTTCCCACACTCAGGGCATTGGAAGGGCCTCTCCTCTCTGTGACTCCGATAGTGCCTGATGAGATTGGAGCTGCTCTCAAACGCCTTCCCACACTTGGAACACTTGTAGGGCTTCTCCCCTGTGTGGATCCTCTGGTGCACAACCAGGCTGGAGCTCTCTGTGAAGCTCTTCCCACACTCCCCACACTCGTAGGGCTTCTCCCCAGTGTGCATCCTCTGGTGCACGATCAGGCTGGAGCTCTCTGTGAAGCTCTTCCCACACTCCCCACACTCGTACGGCTTCTCCCCAGTGTGGGTCCTCTGGTGCCTGATCAGGGCAGAGTTCCGTCTGAAGCTCTTCCCACACTCCCCGCACGTGTGGGGCTTCTCCCCATCACGGAGCTGCTCACGGAGCACCAGCTCCGAGCTCTGGCTCCATCTCCGGCCGCCTTCCCGGCCCAGGCCGGCTCTTTCCCCCTCACATCCCCGCCGGCTGCGTTTGCAGCCCCTCCCCGTGCGGCATCTCCGCGCCTTTTCCTCCCCGTTGCCTTCCTGCGCCGTGGAGCCGCTCAAAACGGCCTCTGCCACCAGCTCCTGCCGCGGGCATTTGTCCTCCCTGCTCTCCATGCTCAGCTCCTGCTCTGGGGGAGGAAGGACAAGGACACCATGGGATTTGCCTCCGTGCCACGGCCGAGGGCAACGAGATCCCCCCAGGGCGTCCCCGGCAGGACGGCACCGCCACCCCCCGATGTCCCCCCGAGGGGCCTTTTCCGCTCAGCCTTGGACTTCTCCATTCTCCAAACATCCCCCCAAAAACCCAACCCAGGGGACCCCCGGGATATCCGGGCCGGGCTCCCCCTCCCTGCTCACCGGCGCGATGCGGGGGCCGATGGTCCCACAGGTGGGGGCTGCGAATCCAGGCAGGGTCGACCGCGTGGATCCGTCCGCTCAGCCTTGATCCGCCTTTGTCCCTCCTCTTCCTCTTCCTCCCGCTCCTCCTCGTCCATCGGCCCTCCCGCTCCTCAGCCTTATCTCCGCCTCCTTCTCCTCTTCCATCCCGCCCCTTCCATCCCTTCTCCTCCTCCTGCTCGCTAACCCCACCTCCTTCACCTCCTTCCATCGCTGCTCTCTCTCCGCCTTCATCCCTCCCCTTCCATCTCCGCTAGCCCTGCTCCTCTCCCCGAACCGGCTGGAACCGTGAGGGGAAAGGGGGCGGGGAAAGGGCGGGAACCGTGAGGGGAAAGGGGCGGGCTCAGGCCAAGGGCGGCAAGTGTGAGGGGACGCTCTGGGACGCGGCACTGTGCGAACAGAACTGCAACGGACTGAACAGGAACGGGACAGAAATCAGTAAGTCTGAAAGTTTTATTTGCACTCAAATACACCCCACACAACCAGCCCCACACAATCCCCAGCCCAGCGCTCTAATTGAGATCCCACTACTGTAAATCACAGCCTGGCTGTAGAATCGAGGAAGATTTGTACGGCATGGAGTTTTTCTCAGGAGGGATTGAGCATTCTGGGGCAAGACTGAGCTGTTTTCACGGGGATTTGAGTCGTTTTGAGGTGACAGATTCATCTCTCTTGGCTTCTGGAGTGCAAAGAGACCGAGAAGAGTAAAAAATTAAGGTGATATTAAAAGGAGAAGCTTCCAGGTGTGTTCCCAGCATGGATCACAGGGAATGCGAGTGACCAGGGCTGTGCCCACAGTGCCTCCTCCAGTGGGGGATGGAGCTGGAGGAGCACACGAAGCTCTGCCTGCACTCGGGGCACTCGCAGGGCTTCCCTCACCGGTGGCTCCGATGGTGTCGGGTCAAGTGAGAGCTGCTGGAGAAGCTCTTCCCACACTGGGGACACTCGTAGGGCCGTTCCCCAGTATGGATGCGCCGGTGCCTGACAAGGTTGGAGTTGCGCTTGAATCCCTTCCCACAGTCGGGGCAGCGGAAGGGCCTCTCCTCTGAATGAATCCGATAGTGCTGGAGGAGATGAGAGCTGGTCCGACACCTCTTCCTGCATTTATCACACTCGTAGGGCCTCTCCCCTGTGTGGATGCGCTGGTGGAGGACGAGGGTGGAGTCGTACTTGAATCCCTTCCCACAGTCGGGGCAGCGGAAGGGCCTCTCCTCTCTGTGACTCCAATAGTGCTGGAGGAGATGGGTGCTGGTCCGACACCTCTTCCTGCATTTATCACACTCGTAGGGCTTGTCCCCTGTGTGGATGCGCCGGTGGATGATGAGGTTGGAGTTGCGCTTGAATCCCTTCCCACACTCAGGGCATTGGAAGGGCCTCTCCTCTCTGTGACTCTGATAGTGCTTGAGGAGATTAGAGTAGGCCTGAAACGCCTTCCCACACTTGGAACACTCGTAGGGCTTCTCCCCAGTGTGGATCCTCTGGTGCACGATCAGGCTGGAGCCCTCTGTGAAGCTCTTCCCACACTCCCCACACTCGTAGGGTTTCTCCCCAGTGTGTGTCCTCTGGTGCGTGATGAGATTGGAGCGGTGCCTGAAGCTCTTCCCACACTCCCCACACTCGTAGGGCCTCTCCCCAGTGTGAATCCTCTGGTGCCTGATCAGTTCGCTGTTCCACCTGAAACTCTTCCCACACTCCCCGCACGTGTGGGGCTTCTCCCCAGTGTGGATCCTCTGGTGCCTGATCAGTTCGCTGTTGCACCTGAAGCTCTTCCCACACTCCCCGCACTCGTAGGGCTTCTCCCCAGTGTGAATCCTCTGGTGCCTGATCAGGCTGGACCTGCGGTTGAAGCTCTGCCCACACTCCCCACACTCGTAGGGGCTCTCCCCTATGTGAATCCTCTGGTGCTCGATCAGTTCGCAGTTCCACCTGAAGCTCTTCCCACACTCCCCACACTCGTAGGGCTTCTCCCCAGTGTGGATCGTCTGGTGCCTGATCAGGTCGCTTTTCCACCTGAAGCTCTTCCCACACTCCCCGCACGTGTGGGGCTTCTCCCCATCACGGAGCTGCTCACGGAGCACCAGCTCCGAGCTCTGGCTCCATCTCCTGCCGCCTTCCCGGCCCAGGCCGGCTCTTTCCCCCTCACATCCCCGCCGGCTGCGTTTGCAGCCCCTCCCCGTGCGGCATCTCCGCGCCTTTTCCTCCCCGTTGCCTTCCTGCGCCGTGGAGCCGCTCAAAACGGCCTCTGCCACCAGCTCCTGCCGCGGGCATTTGTCCTCCCTGCTCTCCATGCTCAGCTCCTGCTCTGGGGGAGGAAGGACAAGGACACCATGGGATTTGCCTCCGTGCCACAGCCGAGGGCAACGAGATCCCCCCAGGCCGTCCCCGGCAGGACGGCACCGCCACCCCCCGATGTCCCCCCGAGGGGCCTTTTCCGCTCAGCCTTGGACTTCTTCATTCTCCAAACATCCCCCCGGAAACCCAACCCAGGGACCCCCCGGGATATCCGGGCCGGGCTCCCCCTCCCTGCTCACCGGCCCGATGCGGGGTGCGATGATCCCACAGGTGGGGGCTGCGAATCCAGGCAGGGTCGACCGCGTGGATCCGTCCGCTCAGCCTTGATCCGCCTTTGTCCCTCCTCTTCCTTTCCCCCTCCCGCTCCTCCTCTTCCTTTCCCCCTCCCGCTCCTCAGCCTTATCTCCGCCTCCTTCTCCTCTTCCATCCCGCCCCTTCCATCCCTTCTCCTCCTCCTGCTCCCTAACCCCACCTTCTTCTTCTTCTTCTCCTCCCATCGCTGCTCACTCTCCGCCTTCATCCCGCCCCTTCCATCTCCCCTAGCCCTGCTCCTCTCCCCAAACCGGCTGGAACCGCGAGGGGAAAGGGGGCAGGGAAAGGGCGGGAACCGTGAGGGGAAAGGGGCGGGGAAAGGGCGGGAACTGTGAGGGGAAAGGGGGCAGGGAAAGGGCGGAACCGTGAGGGAAAAGGGGCGGGCTCAGGCCAAGGGCGGCAAATCTGAGGGGACGCTCTGGGAGGCGGCACTGTGCAAACAGAACTGCAACGGACCGAACGTGAACGCGAGAGAAATTAGTAAGTCGCAGAATTTTATTTCCTGTCAAATACATCACGCTCAGCCAGCCCATAACAATCCACATCCGTGAGGTTGAGCAGCGCACGAAGCTCTGCCCGCACTCGAGGCACTGGCTGGGCTTCCATCACTGGTGCCTTCGTTGTTATGAGGTCAAATTAGAGCTCTGTGAGAAGCTCTTCCCACACTGGGGACACTCGTAGGGCCTCTCCCCTGTGTGGATGCGCCGGTGTCTGACGAGGGTGGAGTTCTGCTTGAATCCCTTCCCACAGTCGGGGCAGCGGAAGGGCCTCTCCTCTGAGTGAATTCGATAGTGCAGGAGGAGATCCGAGCTGGTCCGAAACCCCTTTCTGCATTTATCACACTCGAAGGGCCTCTCCCCTGTGTGGATGCGCTGGTGGGTGATGAGGTGGGACTTCTGCCTTAATTCCATCCCACATTTAGGGCATTGGAAGGGCCTCTCCTCTCTGTTAATCCAATAGTGCTTGAGGAGATAGGTGCTGGTCTGAAACCTCTTCCTGCATTTATCACACTCGTAGGGCCTCTCCCCTGTGTGGCTCCTCTGGTGGTTTTTCAGGGCGGAGCTCTGGCTCTAGCGCTTCTCACACACAGAACACTTGAAAGGCTTCTCCCCAGTATGGATCCTCTGGTGCAGGATCAGGTGAGAGCTCTTAATGAAGCTCTTCCCACATCCCCCACACTCGTAGGGCCGTTCCCCAGTGTGGATCCTCTGGTGGTTGACCAGGTCCGATCTCCATCTGAAGCTCTTCCCACACTCCCCGCACGTTTGGGGGCTTCTCCCCATCACGGAGCTGCTCACGGGGCACCAGCTCCAAGTCCCACTGTTCCCGTTTTTTGGGGTCCCAAATTCCCCCAAACTCTCCCAAATGTTGGGGTCCCAGAGTCTATTTTTGGGGTGCCCGTTCCCGTTTTTCGGGTGCCCCGAGCCCATTTTTGTGGTCCCACCATTTCCATTTATCGGGGTCCCAAGTTCCCCCAAGCTCTCACAAATTTTGGGTTCCCTGTGCCCACTTTTGGGCTGCCTGTGTCCATTTTTGGGGTCCCTCCATTCCCGAATTTGGGGTCCCAAATTCCCCCAATTTTCGGGATCCCAGTGCCCATTTTTGGGGTGTCCCGTGCCCATTTTTGGGGTTTCCTGTTCCCGTTTTGGGTGTCCCGTGCCCGTTTTGGGGTGTCCCGTACCCTGCTCCAGCGCCAGCCCCAGCGTGACCCGCCCGGTTCTGCCGGTGGCTCCGAAGATTGCGATCTTCATCCCCGGTGCCGTCAACCAAACCGGACCGAACCGAACCGGATCGTACCGGGAACGGGATCGAGATCGGGATCGGGACCGAGACTCGAACCGGGACCGCGATCGGGACCGGAACCGAGACTGAAACCGGGATTCGAGATCGGGATCGGCACCGGGAGCTCCGCGATGGCTCCGAGGAGTTTTGGGAGGGAACTGGGAGGAACTGGGAGGGAACAGGGCGGGACTGGGAGGGACTGGGACGGACTGGGAGGGACTGGGAGGGACGGGATGGCCTCGGCTCGCTCGGTTCCGCTGCAGCCGCCCCTGTCGGAATGGTCCCGGTCCATATTTGATCCCAGTCCATATTTGATCCCATTCCATATTTGAGCGCAGCCCCTATTTGATCCCAGTCTATATAATCTCAGTCCAGTTTATCCCAGTCTGTACAGTCCGAGTCCATTCGATCCCAGTCCCTGTTTTATCCCAGTCCATATTTGTTCCCAATCTATACTTAATCCCAGTCCACAGTTGATCCCAGTCCATATTTGATCCCAGTCCACATTTGATCCAAGTCCATCTTTGATCTTAGTGTATATAATCTCAGTCCAGTTTATCCCAGTCAGGATTATCCCAGTCTATATTTGATCCCAATTCATATTTCCTCCCATTCCATATTTGTTCCCAATCCATATTTAATCTCAGTTCCTATTTGATCCCAGTCCATATTTGATCCCAGTCTAAATAATCTCAATCCAGTTTATCCCAGTCTGTAGGATCACAGTCCATTTGATCCCAGGCCATATTTGATCCCAGTCCGTATTTCATCCCAGGCCATTTTTTATCACAATTCATATTTGATCCCAGTCTATATAATCTCAGTCCATCTTATCCCACTCTGTAGGATCCCAGTTCCTATTTAATCCCAATCCATATGTGATCCCAGTTCATATCTGACTCCAGTCTATATAATCCCAGTCTATATAATCCCAGTCCAGTTTATCCCAGTCTATATTTGATCCCAGTTCGTATTTGATCCCAGTCCACAGTTGAGCACAGTCTATATATGGTCCCAGTCCATAGTTGATCCCAGTCCAGTTTATCCCAGTCTGTATGGTCCCAATCCATAGGATTCCCAGTCCATATTTGATCCCAGTCTAAATAATCTCAGTCCAGTTTATCCCAGTCTGTACAATCCCAGTCCATATTTCATCCCAGTCTGTATTTGATCCCAATCCATATTTGACCCCAGTCCATTTTTTATCCCAATTCATATTTGAGCCCAGTCCATATTTGAACCAAATCTATTTAATCCCACTCCCTAACTGATCCCAGTCCATATTTGATTCCAAACCATATTTAATCCCACTGCATATTTGATCCCAATCTATTTGATCCCAGACCACATTTGATCCCAGTCCATATTTCATCCCAGTCCATATTTAATCCCAGTCCCTAATTGATCTCACTCCACATTTAATCCCAGTCCTTATTGCCCTGCACACATTCCAAAAGTCTGGAATTCCAGCTCCCAGCCAGGAAAAGATGTTCCCGACCTTGAAGGCAAATGGAGCAAAATCCTCCAGAGACATTTCCCTGCCAGCCCTCAGGACTTCAGGTCCTGGGACTGGGAATTAAAATATTAACCAAGAAATATAATAATAAATAATCGGGGAGGGTCAGTGGGGACAGAGGGGGAAATTAAATCAGGGCAGGGGTCAATAAAATCAGGCAATGGGTCAATTAAATCGGGGCAGGGGCCAATTAAATCAGGGCAGGGGTCAATTAAATCAGGCAAGGGGTCAATTAAATCGGGGCAGGGGCCAATTAAATCGGGGCAGGGGTCAATTAAATCAGGCAAGGGGTCAATTAAATCAGGGCAGGGTCTCTGGTGGTCCCAGGGTCAAGGAGACACTGAGAGAGAAACAGAGCAGGCAAAGAGAGGCAGGAGAGAAAAGAGGACACGAACACAATGAGCTGAGCAGGCGGCACTGTGCGAACAGAACTGCAACGGACTGAACATGAACGGGAAAGAAATCTGTAAGTCTGAGTTTTATTTGCTATCAAATACATCCCACACGCCAAGCCCCACACAATCCCCAGCCCAGCGCTCTAATTGAGATCCCACTACTGTAAATCACAGGCTGGCTGTAGAATCGAGGAAGATTTGTACGGCATGGAGTTTTTCTCAGGAGGGATTGAGCATTCTGGGGCAAGACTGAGCTGTTTTCACGGGGATTTGAGTCGTTTTGAGGCGACAGATTCATCTCTCTTGGCTTCTGGAGTGTAAAGAGATCGAGAAGAGTAAAAAATTAAGGTGATATTAAAAGGAGAAGCTTCCAGGTGTGTTCCCAGCATGGATCACAGGGAATGCGAGCGACCAGGGCTGTGCCCACAGTGCCTCCTCCAGTGGGGGATGGAGCTGGAGCAGCGCACGAAGCTCTGCCGCACTCGGGGCACTCGCAGGGCTTCCCTCACCGGTGCCTACGTTGGTGTCGGATCAAGTGAGAGCTCCTGGAGAAGCTCTTCCCACAGTGGGGACACTCGTAGGGCCTCTCCCCAGTATGGATGTGCCGGTGCCTGACGAGGTTGGAGTTCTGCTTGAATCCCTTCCCGCAGTCGGGGCATTGGAAGGGTCTCTCCTCTCTGTGAATCCAATAGTGCTGGAGAAGATGGGAGCTGCTATTAAAGCCCTTCCCACACTTGGAACACTCGTAGGGCCTCTCCCCAGTGTGGATGCGCCGGTGGGTGATGAGGTGGGAGTTCTTCTTGAATCCCTTCCCACATTCAGGGCACTGGAAGGGCCTCTCCTCTCTGTGAAACCGATAGTGCTGGAGGAGATAGGTGCTGGTCAAAAACCTCTTACTGCATTTATCACACTCATAGGGCCTCTCCCCAGTGTGGATCCTCTGGTGCATAATCAGATTGGTGCGCTGGCTGAAGCTCTTCCCACACTCCCCACACTCGTAGGGCTTCTCCCCAGTGTGGATCCTCTGGTGCCTGATCAGTTCGCAGTTCCGCCTGAAGCTCTTCCCACACTCCCCGCACCTGTGGGGCTTCTCCCCATCACGGAGCACCAGCTCCGAGCTCTGGCTCCATCTCCGGCCTCCTTCCCGGCCCAGGCCGGCTCTTTCCCCCTCACATCCCCGCCGGCTGCGTTTGCAGCCCCTCCTAGTGCGGCATCTCCTCGCCTTTTCCTCCCCGTTGCCTTCCTGCGCCGTGGAGCCGCTCAAAACGGCCTCTGCCACCAGCTCCTGCCGCGGGCATTTGTCCTCCCTGCTCTCCATGCTCAGCTCCTGCTCTGGGGGAGGAAGGACAAGGACACCATGGGATTTGCCTCCGTGCCACAGCCGAGGGCAACGAGATCCCCCCAGGCCGTCCCCGACAGGACGGCACCGCCACCCCCCGATGTCCCCCCGAGGGGCCTTTTCCGCTCAGCCTTGGACTTCTTCATTCTCCAAACATCCCCCCAAAAACCCAACCCAGGGACCCCCCGGGATATCCGGGCCGGGCTCCCCGTTCCTGCTCACCGGCGCGATGCGGGGGGCGATGATCCCACAGGTGGGGGCTGCGAATCCAGGCAGGGTCGACCGCATGGATCCGTCCGCTCAGCCTTGATCCGCCTTTGTCCCTCCTCTTCCTCTTCCTCCCGCTTCTCCTCGTCCATCTCTCCTCCCGCTCCTCAGCGTAATCTCCGCCTCCTTCTCCTGTTCCATCCCGCCCCTTCCATTCCTTCTCTTCCTCCTGCTTCCTAACCCCAACTTCTTCTCCTCCTTCCATCGCTGCTCACTCTCCGCCTTCATCCCTCCTCTTCCATCTCCTCTAGCCCTGCTCCTCTCCCCGAACCGGCTGGTACCGTGAGGGGAAAGGGGGCAGGGAAAGGGCGGGAACCGTGAGGGGAAAGGGGCGGGCTCAGGCCAAGGGCGGCAACTGTGAGGGGACACTCTGGGAGGCGGCACTCTGCGAACAGAACTGCAACGGACTGAACATGAACGGGACAGAAATCAGTAAGTCTGAAAGTTTTATTTGCACTCAAATACACCCCACACACCCAGCCCCACACAATCCCCATCCCAGCACTCTAATTGAGTTCCCAGTACTGTCAATCACCTCCCAACCCCATCTCAGGCTGGCGGCTGTGCAATCGAGTAAATTTATTATGGCATGCAGTCTTTCTCGGGTGGGATTGGGCATTCTCAGGTAAGACTGAGCTGTTTTCACTGGGATTTCAGTAGTTCTGAGGTGACAGATCCATCTCCCTTGGCTTTTGGAGTGCAAAGAAATGGAGAAAAGAAAAAAATTAAGGTGAAATTAAATGGAGAAACAGCAGGATGTGTTGCCAACATGGATCACAGGGAATGTGAGTGACCAGGGCTGTGCCCACAGTACCTCCTCCAGTGGGGGATGGAGCTGGAGCAGCGCACAAAGCTCTTTCCCCACTCGGGGCACTCGCAGGGCTTCCCTCACCGGTGCCTACGTTGGTGTTGGGTCAAGTTAGAGCTGCAGTAGAAGCTCTTCCCACACTGGGGACACTCGTAGGGCCTCTCCCCGGTGTGGATGCGCCGGTGCATGACGAGGGTGGAGTTGTGCTTGAATCCCTTCCCACAGTCGGGGCAGCGGAAGGGCCTCTCCTCTGAGT
Organism: Melospiza melodia melodia; assembly: GCF_035770615.1. NCBI lineage: Eukaryota > Metazoa > Chordata > Aves > Passeriformes > Passerellidae > Melospiza > Melospiza melodia. Next base: position 24,497 of record NW_026948510.1, read on the forward strand.
GAATCCGATAGTGCAGGAGGAGATGGTAGCTGGTCCGAAACATCTTCCTGCATTTATCACACTCGTAGGGCCTCTCCCCTGTGTGGATGCGCTGGTGGCTGATGACGTTGGAGTTGCGCTTGAATCCCTTCCCACACTCAGGGCATTGGAAGGGCCTCTCATCTCTGTGACTCTGATAGTGCCTGAGGAGATCAGAGCTGGACTGAAACGCCTTCCCACACTTGGAACACTTGTAGGGCCTCTCCCCAGTGTGGATCCTCTGGTGCCTGATCAGGCTGGAGCCCTCTGTGAAGCTCTTCCCACACTCCCCACACTCGTACGGCCTCTCCCCAGTGTGCATCCTCTGGTGCACGATCAGGCTGGAGCCCTCTGTGAAGCTCTTCCCACACTCCCCACACTCGTAGGGCTTCTCCCCAGTGTGTGTCCTCTGGTGCGTGATGAGATTGCAGTGGCGCGTGAAGCTCTTCGCACACTCCCCACACTCGTAGGGCTTCTCCCCACTGTGGATCCTCTGGTGCCTGATCAGGTCTCTGTTCCACCTGAAGCTCTTCCCACACTCCCCGCACGTGTGGGGCTTCTCCCCATCACGGAGCTGCTCACGGAGCACCAGCTCCGAGCTCTGGCTCCATCTCCGGCCGCCTTCCCGGCCCAGGCCGGCTCTTTCCCCCTCACATCCCCGCCGGCTGCGTTTGCAGCCCCTCCTCGTGCGCCATCTCCGCGCCTTTTCCTCCCCGTTGCCTTCCTGTGCCGTGGAGCCGCTCAAAACGGCCTCTGCCACCAGCTCCTGCCGCGGGCATTTGTCCTCCCTGCTCTCCATGCTCAGCTCCTGCTCTGGGGGAGGAAGGACAAGGACACCATGGGATTTGCCTCCGTGCCACAGCCGAGGGCAACGAGATCCCCCCAGGCCGTCCCCGGCAGGACGGCACCGCCACCCCCCGATGTCCCCCCGAGGGGCCTTTTCCGCTCAGCCTTGGACTTCTCCATTCTCCAAACATCCCCCCAAAAACCCAACCCAGGGACCCCCCGGGATATCTGGGCCGGGCTCCCCCTCCCTGCTCACCGGCGCGATGCGGGGGGCGATGATCCCACAGGTGGGGGCTGCGAATCCAGGCAGGGTCGACCGCGTGGATCCGTCCGCTCAGCCTTGATCCGCCTTTGTCCCTCCTCCTCCTCCCGCTCCTCCTCTTCCATCGGCCCTTCCGCTCCTCGGCGTTATCTCCGCCTCCTTCTCCTCTTCCATCCCGCCCCTTCCATCCCTTCTCCTCCTCCTGCTCCCTAACCCCACCTTTTTCTCCTCCTTCCACCGCTGCTCTCGATCCGCCTTCATCCCTCCCCTTCCATCTCCCCTAGCCCTGCTCCTCTCCCCTAACCGGCGGGAACCGTGAGGGGAAAGGGGACAGAGAAAGGGCGGGAACCTTGAGGGGAAAGGGGGCGGGGAAAGGGCGGGAACCGTGAGGGGAAAGGGGCGGGCTCAGGCCAAGGGCGGCAAATCTGAGGGGACGCTCTGGGAGGCGGCATTGTGCGAACAGAACTGCAACGGATTGAACATGAAACGGACAGAAATCTGTAAGTTTGAGTGTTTAATTTGCTGTCAAATACATCATACTATGGCAGCCCATAACAATCCACATCCGTGAGATGGAGCAGCACACGAATCTCGGCCCGAACTCGGGGTACGCGCAGGGCTTCCCTTACCGGTGGCTATTTTGGTGTTGAATCAAGTTAGAGCTGCTGGAGAAGCTCTTCCCACACTGGGGACACTCGTAGGGCCTCTCCCCAGTGTGGATGCGCCGGTGTCTGACGAGGGTGGAGTTCTGCTTGAATCCCTTCCCACAGTCGGGGCAGCGGAAGGGCCTCTCCTCTGAGTGAATTCGATAGTGCAGGAGGAGATCCGAGCTGGTCCGAAACCCCTTTCTGCATTTATCACACTCGTAGGGCCTCTCGCCTGTGTGGTTGCGCTGGTGGATGATGAGGTGGGAGTTCTGCCTGAATCCCTTCCCACAGTCTGGGCATTGGAAGGGCCTCTCCCCTGTGTGACTCTGGTAGTGGCGGAGGAGATTAGAGCTTGTCAGATACCTCTTCCCACACTTGGAACACTCGAAAGCCCTCTCCCCAGTGTGGCTCCTCTGGTGGGGTATCAGGTCGGAGCTCCGAATGAAACGCTCCCCACATTGCCCACATTCGTAGGGCCTTTTCCCAGTGTGGATCCTTTGGTGGATGATCAAGTCCGACCTCCATCTGAAGCTCTTCCCACACTCCCCACACTCGTAGGGCTTCTCCCCAGTGTGGATCCTCTGGTGCTCGATCAGTCTGGAGTTCCACCTGAAGCTCTTCCTACACTCCCCACACTCGTAGGGCTTCTCCCCAGTGTGGATCCTCTGGTGCCTGATCAGGTCGCAGTTCCACCTGAAGCTCTTCCCACATTCCCCACACTCATATGGCTTCTCCCCACTGTGGATCCTCTGGTGCCTGATCAGTTCGCAGTTCCACCTGAAGCTCTTCCCACACTGCCCGCACGTGTGGGGCTTCTCCCCATCACGGAGCTGCTCACGGAGCACCAGCTCCGAGCTCTGGCTCCATCTCCGGCCGCCTTCCCGGCCCAGGCCGGCTCTTTCCCCCTCACATCCCCGCCGGCTGCGTTTGCAGCCCCTCCTCGTGCGGCCTCTCCGCGCCTTTTCCTCCCCGTTGCCTTCCTGCGCCGTGGAGCCGCTCAAAACGGCCTCTGCCACCAGCTCCTGCCGCGGGCATTTGTCCTCCCTGCTCTCCATGCTCAGCTCCTGCTCTGGGGGAGGAAGGACAAGGACACCATGGGATTTGCCTCCGTGCCACAGCCGAGGGCAACGAGATCCCCCCAGGCCGTCCCCGGCAGGACGGCACCGCCACCCCCCGATGTCCCCCCGAGAGGCCTTTTCCGCTCAGCCTTGGACTTCTTCATTCTCCAAACATCCCCCCAAAAACCCAACCCAGGGACCCCCCGGGATATCCGGGCCGGGCTCCCCCTCCCTGCTCACCGGCGCGATTCGGGGGTCGATGATCCCACAGGTGGGGGCTGCGAATCCAGGCAGGGTCGACCGCGTGGATCCGTCCGCTCAGCCTTGATCCGCCTTTGTCCCTCCTCTTCCTCTTCCTCCCGCTCCTCCTCTTCCTTCCAACCACGCCCTGCTCCTCCCCCGACCCCGCCTCCTCCTCCCCTTTCATCTCTGCCCTTCCCTCCCTCCTCCTCCTCCCCAGCAGCAGCCAGTGGCACTCTCCGTGCCCCGTTCCCGCAGCCCTCGCAGCCCGTGGCAGGAGCGCGCATGGAGCCGGGACAGGTCGGGATGGACAGCGCGGGGCTCTCGGCTGCTCCCAGCCGCTGCGGGAGGGGTGAACCCGGCCCGGGCCAAAGGAGAGGCAAACTGGGCAAACTGGGGGCTGCACATCCAGACTGGGCCTTACTGGGGACCCTGCGTGGCCACTGCCAGCCCTTGGGGCTCCTCTCGGCACATCCGCCAGGGGGAACGCACACAGGGCTGGGGCATCCCAGCAGTGGCAGCACTGCCAGGGACTGGGCTGGACTGGGATCGTACTGGGAGTGACTGGGGCTGTGCTGGTTCTGTACTGACATCATACTGGGGTCACACTGGGAGTGACTGGGGCTGTACTGGTTCTGTACTGACACTGGGATTGTAGTGAGTTTGTACTGACATCATTCTGAGATCACACTGCCTTCCCAGGGCAAATTGTGATCGCTCTCATGGGGACTGGGATCATACTGGGGTCATACTGGGAGTGGCTACAGTCATACTGGGATTAGAGTGGCTGTGATTGGACCCTCAGTGGGGGTTACTGGGAGCTACCAGGCCCATGCTGGGAGCCAACTGGGGACTTAATTAGAGGAACTGGGAGCAACTGGGGTAAAAATGGGGGCAAGTGAACCACGCTGAGGTGACTGGGAGTGCCTGGCAATGACTGCCAGAATGTTCAGGGCAACTGGGATGTACTGGGAGGGCAGGAGACCATGGAGGTGGTGATTGGCACCAAACTGGGACTGACTGGGAAGGTGTTGGGGGTACTGAGAACACGCTGGGGGCAAGTGGGAGTGACTGGGCCATTGCTGGGAGAGACTGGAGTCACACTGGGAGTGCCTAGGACTATGCCAGGGACAACTGGGAGGACGGAGAACACACAGGATGAAAGTGGGAGGAACTGGGAGCAACGGGGACCATGCTGGGAGAAAATGGCATCATCCTAGGGAAGCAAAGGGAGGGACTGACCTCGTCTGAGAGTGACTGGGATCAGGCAGGGAGGCAGGGCAAGTGACCAGGATGATACTGGGAGTGCACAGGCCCATACTGGGAATGACCAGGCTATTGCTGGGATTGCCCAGGAAACTGGAAGCACACGGGGGAGCAACTGGGCTCATAGTGGGAGCAGCCACTGCAGACCCCGGATGTCCCCCCGAGGGCCATTTGCGGCTCGGCTTTGGAGCCCTGCCAGCTGCGAACATCCCCCCCGAAACAAACCCCAAAGCCAGGCAGCCCCCGGGATATTTGGGCCGCGCTCCCCCTCCCCAGGAACCTGCGGGATGTGGGGCGATGCTTCTGGGGCTGTGGCACTTTGAGGGAGCGCCTGGGGCACGAGATGCTCCCTCTCCTCTTCTGCTGCGGCAGCTGCTCGGCCTCTTCCTCCCTCCCTCCTCCTCCACCCCCGTTCCCTATGGCCGAACCGTGAGAGGAAAGGGGGCAGGGAAAGGGCGGAATCGTGAGGGGAAAAGTGGGCAGGGAAAGGGCGGGAACCGTGAGGGGAAAGGGGGCAGAGAAAGGGCGGAAACCGTGAGGGGGAAAGGGGGACAGGGAAAGGGCGGGAACCGTGAGGGGGAACGGGTCAAGGAAATGGCGAAACCGTGAGGGGAAAGGGGACCGGGAAATGGAGGAACCGTGAGGGGGAAAGGGAGCAGGGAAAGGGCGGGAACCGTGAGGGGAAAGGGGCGGGGAAAGGGCGGAACCGTGAGGGGAAAGGGGGCAGGGAAAGGGCGGAAACGTGTGGGGAAAGGGGACCGGGAAATGGCGGAACCGTGAGGGGGAAAGGGGGCAGGGAAAGGGCGGGAACCGTGAGGGGAAAGGGGCGGGCTCAGGCCAAGGGCGGCAACTGTGAGGAGACGCTCTGGGAGGCGGCACTCTGCAAACAGAACTGCAACGGAATGAACATGAACGGGAAAGAAATCTGTAAGTCTCAGAGTTTTATTTGCTATCAAATACATCCCACACGCCCAGCCCCACAAAATTCCAAGCCCAGCGCTCTAATTGAGATCCCACTACTGTAAATCACAGCCTGGCTGTAGAATCGAGGAAGATTTGTATGGCATGGAGTTTTTCTCAGGAGGGATTGAGCATTCTGGGGCAAGATGAGCTGTTTTCACTGGGATTTGAGTCGTTTTGAGGTGACAGACTAATGTCTCTTGGCTTCTGGAGTGCAAAGAGATCGAGAAGAGAAAAAAATTAAGGTGATATTAAATGGAGAACAGCCAGCCGTGTTCGCAGCATGGATCACAGGGAATGTGAGTGACCAGGGCTGTGCCCACAGTGCCTCCTCCAGCGGGGGATGGAGCTGGAGCAGCGCACGAAGCTCTGCCCGCACTCAGGGCACTCGCAGGGCTTCCCTCACCGGTGCCTACGTTGGTGTTGGGTCAAGTTAGAGCTGCAGTAGAAGCTCTTCCCACACTGGGGACACTCGTAGGGCCTCTCCCCTGTGTGGATGCGCCGGTGCCTGACGAGGTAGGAGTTGTGCTTGAATCCCTTCCCGCAGTCGGGGCAGCGGAAGGGCCTCTCCTCTGAATGAATCCGATAGTGCTGGAGGAGATGAGAGCTGGTCCGAAACCTCTTCCTGCATTTATCACACTCGTAGGGCCTGTCCCCTGTGTGGATGCGCCGGTGGCTGATGAGGGTGGAGTCGTACTTGAATCCCTTCCCACACTCAGGGCATTGGAAGGGCCTCTCCTCTGAGTGAATGCGATAGTGCTGGAGGAGATGGCCGCTGGTCCGACACCTCTTCCTGCATTTATCACACTCGTAGGGCGTCTCTCTAGTGTGGATGTGCTGGTGGGTGATGAGGTGGGAGTTGCGCTTGAATCCCTTCCCACACTCAGGGCATTGGAAAGGCCTCTCCTCTCTGTGACTCTGATAGTGCTTGAGGAGATCAGAGCTGGTCTGAAAAGCCTTCCCACACTTGGAACACTCGTAGGGCCTCTCCCCAGTGTGCATCCTCTGGTGCACAATCAGGTTGGAGCCCACTGTGAAGCTCTTCCCACACTCCCCACACTCGTAGGGCTTCTCCCCAGTGTGTGTCCTCTGGTGCGTGATGAGATTGGAGTGGCGCCTGAAGCTCTTCCCACACTCCCCACACTCGTAGGGCTTCTCCCCAGTGTGAATCCTCTGGTGCCTGATCAGTTCGCTGTTCCACCTGAAGCTCTTCCCACACTCCATGCAGCTGTGGGGCTTCTCCCCATCACGGAGCACCAGCTCCGAGCTCTGGCTCCATCTCCGGCCGCCTTCCCGGCCCAGGCCGGCTCTTTCCCCCTCACATCCCCGCCGGCTGCGTTTGCAGCCCCTCCTCGTGCGGCCTCTCCGCGCCTTTTCCTCCCCGTTGCCTTCCTGTGCCGTGGAGCCGCTCCAAACGGCCTCTGCCACCAGCTCCTGCCGCGGGCATTTGTCCTCCCTGCTCTCCATGCTCAGCTCCTGCTCTGGGGGAGGAAGGACAAGGACACCATGGGATTTGCCTCCGTGCCACAGCCGAGGGCAACGAGATCCCCCCAGGCCGTCCCCGGCAGGACGGCACCGCCACCCCTCGATGTCCCCCCGAGAGGCCTTTTCCGCTCAGCCTTGGACTTCTTCATTCTCCAAACATCCCCCCAAAAACCCAACCCAGGGACCCCCCGGGATATCCGGGCCGGGCTCCCTCCCTGCTCACCGGCGCGATTCGGGGGGCGATGATCCCACAGGTGGGGGCTGCGAATCCAGGCAGGGTCGACCGCGTGGATCCGGCCGCTCAGCCTTGATCCGCCTTTGTCCCTCCTCTCCCTCTTCCTCCCGCTCCTCCTCTTCCTTTCCCCCTCCCGCTCCTCAGCCTTATCTCCGCCTCCTTCTCCTCTTCCATCCCGCCCCTTCCATCCCTTCTCCTCCTCCTGCTCGCTAACCCCACCTCCTTCACCTCCTTCCATCGCTGCTCTCTCTCCGCCTTCATCCCTCCCCTTCCATCTCCGCTTGCCCTGCTCCTCTCCCCAAACCGGCTGGAACCGCGAGGGGAAAGGGGGCAGGGAAAGGGCGGGAACCGTGAGGGGAAAGGGGGCAGGGAAAGGGCGGGAACCGTGAGGGGAAAGGGGGCGGGGAAAGGGCGGGAACCGTGAGGGGAAAGGGGCGGGCTCAGGCCAAGGGCGGCAAGTGTCAGGGGACACGCTGGGACGCGGCACTCTGCGAAGAGAACTGCAATGGACTGAACAGGAACGGGAGAGAAATCAATAAGTCTGAAAGTTTTATTTGCACTCAAATACACCCCACACACCCAGCCCCACACAATCCCCATCCCAGCACTCTAATTGAGTTCCCAGTACTGTCAATCACCTCCCAACCCCATCTCAGCCTGCTGGCTGTGGAATCGAGAAAATTTAGTATGGCATTGCAGTCTTTCTCGGGAGGGATTGAGCATTCTCGGGTAAGACTGAGCTGTTTTCACTGGGATTTGAGTAGTTCTGAGGTGACAGATCCATCTCCCTTATCTTTTGGTGTGCAAAGAAATGGAGAAGAGGAAAAAAATTAAGGTGAAATTAAAAGCAGAAACAGCAGGATGTGTTCCTAACATGGATAACAGGGAATGTGAGTGACCAGGGCTGTGCCCACAGTGCCTCCTCCAGTGGGGGATGGAGATGGAGCAGCGCAGGAAGCTCTTTCCGCACTCAGGGCACTCGCAGGGCTCCACTCACCGGTGCCTACGTTGGTGTTGGGTCAAGTTAGAGCTGCTGGAGAAGCTCTTCCCACACTGGGGACACTCGTAGGGCCTCTCCCCTGTGTGGATGCGCCGGTGTCTGACGAGGGCGGAGTTGTACTTGAAACCCTTCCCACAGTCGGGGCAGCGGAAGGGCCTCTCCTCTGAGTGAATTCGATAGTGCAGGACGAGATCAGAGCTCGTCCGAAACCTCTTTCTGCATTTATCACACTCGTAGGGCCTCTCCCCAGTGTGGATGCGCCGGTGGGTGACGAGGGCGGAGTTGTACTTGAATCCCTTCCCGCAGTCGGGGCAGCGTAAGGGCCTCTCCTCTGAGTGAATCCGATAGTGCTGGAGGAGATGGGTGCTGGTCCGAAACCTCTTCCTGCACTGATCACACTCGTTCAGCGTCTCTCCAGTGTGGATGTGCTGGTGGGTGATGAGGTGGGAGTTGCGCTTGAATCCCTTCCCACACTCAGGGCATTGGAAAGGCCTCTCCTCTGTGTGACTCCGATAGTGCTTGAGGAGATCAGAGCTGGTCGGAAACGCCTTCCCACACTTGGAACACTCGTAGGGCTTCTCCCCTGTGTGGATCCTCTGGTGCACAATCAGGCTGGAGCCCACTGTGAAGCTCTTCCCACACTCCCCACACTCGTAGGGTTTCTCCCCAGTGTGTGTCCTCTGGTGCGTGATGAGATTGGAGTGGCGCCTGAAGCTCTTCCCACACTCCCCACACTCGTAGGGCCTCTCCCCAGTGTGAATCCTCTGATGCACGATCAGGGCGGAGTTCCACCTGAAGATCTTCCCACATTCCCCACACTCGTAGGGCCTCTCCCCAGTGTGAATCCTCTCGTGTTTTATCAGTTCGGAGTTCCTGCTGAAGCTCTTCCCACACTCCCCGCACGTGTGGGGCTTCTCCCCATCACGGAGCTGCTCACGGAGCACCAGCTCCGAGCTCTGGCTCCATCTCCGGCCGCCTTCCCGGCCCAGGCCGGCTCTTTCCCCCTCACATCCCCGCCGGCTGCGTTTGCAGCCCCTCCTCGTGCGCCATCTCCGCGCCTTTTCCTCCCCGTTGCCTTCCTGCGCCGTGGAGCCGCTCAAAACGGCCTCTGCCACCAGCTCCTGCCGCGGGCATTTGTCCTCCCTGCTCTCCATGCTCAGCTCCTGCTCTGGGGGAGGAAGGACAAGGACACCATGGGATTTGCCTCCGTGCCACAGCCGAGGGCAACGAGATCCCCCCAGGCCGTCCCCGGCAGGACGGCACCGCCACCCCCCGATGTCCCCCCGAGGGGCCTTTTCCGCTCAGCCTTGGACTTCTTCATTCTCCAAACATCCCCCCAAAAACCCAACCCAGGGACCCCCCGGGATATCCGGGCCGGGCTCCCCCTCCCTGCTCACCGGCGCGATGCGGAGGGCGATGATCCCACAGGTGGGGGCTGCGAATCCAGGCAGGGTCGACCGCGTGGATCCGGCCGCTCAGCCTTGATCCGCCTTTGTCCCTCCTCTTCCTCTTCCTCCCGCTCCTCCTCTTCCTTCCAACCATCCCTGCTCCTCCCCCGACCCCGCCTCCTCCTCCTCCCCTTTCATCCCTGCCCTTCCCTCCCTCCTCCTCCTCCCCCAGCAGCAGCCGCGCTCTCCGTGCCCCGTTCCCGCAGCCCTCGCAGCCCGTGGCAGGAGCGCGGATGGAGGCGGGACAGGTCGGGATGGACAGCGCGGGGCTCTCGGCTGCTCCCAGCCGCTGCGGGAGGGGTGAACCCGGCCCGGGCCAAAGGAGAGGCAAACTGGGCAAACTGGGGGCTGTCCATCCAAACTGGGCCTTGCTGGGCACCCTGCGTGGCCACTGCCAGCCCTTGGGGCTCCTCTCGGCACATCCGCCAGGGGGGAACGCACACAGGGCTGGGGCATCCCAGCAGTGGCAGCACTGCCAGGGACTGGGCTGCGCTGGGATCGTACTGGGAGTGACTGGGGCTGTACTGGTTCTGTACTGACATCATACTGGGGTCGTACTGGGAGTGACTGGGGCTGTACTGGTTCTGTACTGACATCATACTGGGGTCGCACTGGGAGTGACTGGGGCTGTACTGGTTCTGTACTGACACTGAGATTGTAGTGAGTTTGTACTGACATCATTCTGAGATCACACTGCCTTCCCAGGGCAAATTGTGATCGCTCTCATGGGGACTGGGATCATACTGGGGTCATACTGGGAGTGGCTACAGTCATACTGGGATTAGAGTGGCTGTGATTGGACCCTCAGTGGGGGTTACTGGGAGCTACCAGGCCCATGCTGGGAGCCAACTGGGGACTTAATTAGAGGAACTGGGAGCAACTGGGGTAAAAATGGGGGCAAGTGAACCACGCTGAGGTGACTGGGAGTGCCTGGCAATGACTGCCAGAATGTTCAGGGCAACTGGGATGTACTGGGAGGGTCGGAGACCATGCAGGTGGTGATTGGCACCAAACTGGGCCTGACTGGGAAGGTGTTGGGGGTACTGGGAACACGCTGGGGGCAAGTGGGAGTGACTGGGCCATTGCTGGGAGAGACTGGAGTCACACTGGGAGTGCCTAGGACTATGCCAGGGACAACTGGGAGGACGGAGAACACACAGGATGAAAGTGGGAGGAAGTGGGAGCAACGGGGACCATGCTGGGAGAAAATGGCATCATCCTAGGGAAGCAAAGGGAGGGACTGACCTCGTCTGAGAGTGACTGGGATCAGGCAGGGAGGCAGGGCAAGTGACCAGGATGATACTGGGAGTGCACAGGCCCATACTGGGAATGACCAGGCTATTGCTGGGATTGCCCAGGAAACTGGAAGCACACGGGGGAGCAACTGGGCTCATAGTGGGAGCAGCCCCTGCAGACCCCGGATGTCCCCCCGAGGGCCATTTGCGGCTCGGCTTTGGAGCCCTGCCAGCTGCGAACATCCCCCCCGAAACAAACCCCAAAGCCAGGCAGCCCCCGGGATATTTGGGCCGCGCTCCCCCTCCCCAGGAACCTGCGGGATGTGGGGCGATGCTTCTGGGGCTGTGGCACTTTGAGGGAGCGCCTGGGGCACGAGATGCTCCCTCTCCTCTTCTGCTGCGGCAGCTGCTCGGCCTCTTCCTCCCTCCCTCCTCCTCCACCCCCGTTCCCTATGGCCGAACCGTGAGGGGAAAGGGGGCAGGGAAAGGGCGGGAACTGTGAGGGGAAAGGGGGCAGAGAAAGGGCGGAACAGTGGGGGGGAAAGGGGGCAGGGAATGGGCGGAACCGTGAGGGGAAACGGGGCAGGGAAATGTCGGAACCGTGAAGGGGAAAGGGGGCAGGGAAAGGGCGGAACCGTGGGGGGAAAGGGGGCAGGGAAAGGGCGGAACCGTGGGGGGAAAGGCGGCAGGGAAATGGCGGAACCGTGAGGGGGAAAGGAGGCAGGGAAAGGGCGGAACCGTGAGGGGAAAGGGGCGGGCTCAGGCCAAGGGCGGCAACTGTGAGGGGACGCTCTGGGAGGCGGCACTCTGCGAACAGAACTGCAACCGACTGAACATGAACGGGAGAGAAATCTGTCAGTCTGAGAGTTTAATTTGTTATCAAATGCATCCCACACGCCCAGCCCCACACTATCCCCATTCCATGGCTCAAAATTGGGATCGAACTTCTCTCAATCTTCCAACTCTATCTCACTCTGGTGGGTGTGGAATCATGTGAGTCTGGTGTGGGATTGAGGTTTTTTGAGGTGGGTGTGCGCACTTTTAGGGTAAGACTGAGCTTTTTTCCCTGGGATCTCATTGGTTTTGATGTGACAGATGTAACCAAATTGGCTTTTGTAATGCAAAGAGATTTACAAGTGAAAGAAATTAAGGAGAAACCAAAAGTAGAAGCAGCCAGGTGTGTTCACAGCATCAATCACAGTAAATGTGAGTGACCAGGGCTGTGCCCACAGTGCCTCCTCCAGTGGGGGATGGAGCTGGAGCAGCGCATGAAGCTCTTCCTGCATTCGAGGCACTCGCAGGTCATCCCTTACCGGTGCCTCCTTTGATGTTGGGTCAAGTGAGAGCATCTGGAGAAGCTCTTCCCACAGTGGGGACACTTGTAGGGCCTCTCCCCTGTGTGGATGCGCCGGTGGGTGACGAGGGTGGAGTTATACTTGAATCCCTTCCCACAGTCGGGGCAGCGGAAGGGCCTCTCCTCTGAGTGAATCCGATAGTGCTCGAGGAGATGAGAGCTGGTCCGAAACCTCTTCCTGCATTTATCACACTCGTAGGGCCTCTCCCCAGAGTGGATGCGCCGGTGGGTGATGAGGTGGGACTTTTTCTTGTATCCCTTCCCACAGTCTGGGCATTGGAAGGGCCTCTCCTCTGTGTGACTCTGATAGTGCTGGAGGAGATCAGACCTGGTCTGAAACGCCTTCCCACACTTGGAACACTTGTAGGGCCTCTCCCCAGTGTGGATCCTCTGGTGCCTGATCAGACTGCAGCTCTGGCTGAAGCTCTTCCCACACTCCCCACACTCGTAGGGCCGTTCCCCAGTATGGATTCTCTGGTGCAGGATCAGTAGGGAGCTCCGAATGAAACACTTCCCACATTGCCCACACTCATAGGGCTTCTCCCCAGTGTGAGTCCTCTGGTGCCTGATCAGGCTGGACCTGTGGTTGAAGCTCTGCCCACACTCCCCACACTCGTAGGGCTTCTCCCCAGTGTGGATCCTCTGGTGCGTGATGAGATGGGAGTTCCTGCTGAAGCTCTTCCCACACTCCCCGCACGTGTGGGGCTTCTCCTCATCACGGAGCTGCTCACGGAGCACCAGCTCCGAGCTCTGGCTCCATCTCCGGCCGCCTTCCCGGCCCAGGCCGGCTCTTTCCCCCTCACATCCCCGCCGGCTGCGTTTGCAGCCCCTCCTCGTGCGCCATCTCCGCGCCTTTTCCTCCCCGTTGCCTTCCTGCGCCGTGGAGCCGCTCAAAACGGCCTCTGCCACCAGCTCCTGCCGCGGGCATTTGTCCTCCCTGCTCTCCATGCTCAGCTCCTGCTCTGGGGGAGGAAGGACAAGGACACCATGGGATTTGCCTCCGTGCCACAGCCGAGGGCAACGAGATCCCATCAGGGCGTCCCCGGCAGGACGGCACCGCCACCCCCCGATGTCCCCCCGAGGGGCCTTTTCCGCTCAGCCTTGGACTTCTTCATTCTCCAAACATCCCCCCAAAAACCCAACCCAGGGACCCCCCGGGATATCAGGGCCGGGCTCCCCGTTCCTGCTCACCGGCGCGATGCGGGGGGCGATGATCCCACAGGTGGGGGCTGCCAATTCAGGCAGGGTCGACCGCGTGGATCCGTCCGCTCAGCCTTGAACCGCCTTTGTCCCTCCTCTTCCTCCCGCGCCTCCTCTTCCATCGGCCCTCCCGCTCCTCTGCCTTATCCCCGCCTCCTTCCCCTCTTCCATCCCGCCCCTTCCATCCCTTCTCCTCCTCCTGCTCCCTAACCCCACCTTCTTCTTCTCCTTCCATCGCTGCTCTCTCTCCGCCTTCATCCCTCCCCTTCCATCTCCCCCAGCCCTGCTCCTCTCCCCGAACGGGCTGGAACCGCGAGGGGAAAGGGGGCAGGGAAAGGGCGGGAACCGTGAGGGGAAAGGGGGCAGGGAAAGGGCGGGAACCGTGAGGGGAAAGGGGGCAGGGAAAGGGCGGAACCGTGAGGGGAAAGGGGCGGGCTCAGGCCAAGGGCGGCAACTGTGAGGGGACACTCTGGGAGGCGGCACTGTGCGAACAGAACTGCAAAGGATTGAACATGAAAGGGAGAGAAATCTCTAAGTCTGGGTGTTTAATTTGCTGTCAAATACATCATACTATGGCAGCCCATAACAATCCACATCCGTGAGATGGAGCAGCACACGAATCTCGGCCCGAACTCGGGGTACTCGCAGGGCTTCCCTTACCGGTGGCTATGTTGGTGTCGAGTCAAGTTAGAGCTGCTGGAGAAGCTCTTCCCACTCTGGGGACACTCGTAGGGCCTCTCCCCAGTGTGGATGCGCCGGTGTCTGACGAGGGTGGAGTTCTGCTTGAATCCCTTCCCACAGTCGGGGCAGCGGAAGGGCCTCTCCTCTGAGTGAATTCGATAGTGCAGGAGGAGATCCGAGCTGGTCCGAAACCCCTTTCTGCATTTATCACACTCGTAGGGCCTCTCGCCTGTGTGGTTGCGCTGGTGGATGATGAGGTGGGAGTTCTGCCTGAATCCCTTCCCACAGTCTGGGCATTGGAAGGGCCTCTCCCCTGTGTGACTCTGGTAGTGGCGGAGGAGATTAGAGTTTGTCAGATACCTCTTCCCACACTTGGAACACTCGAAAGCCCTCTCCCCAGTGTGGCTCCTCTGGTGGGGTATCAGGTCGGAGCTCCGAATGAAACACTCCCCACATTGCCCACATTCGTAGGGCCTTTTCCCAGTGTGGATCCTTTGGTGGATGATCAAGTCCGACCTCCATCTGAAGCTCTTCCCACACTCCCCACACTCGTAGGGCTTCTCCCCAGTGTGGATCCTCTGGTGCTCGATCAGTTTGGAGTTCCACCTGAAGCTCTTCCTACACTCCCCACACTCGTAGGGCTTCTCCCCAGTGTGGATCCTCTGGTGCCTGATCAGGTCGCAGTTCCACCTGAAGCTCTTCCCACATTCCCCACACTCATATGGCTTCTCCCCACTGTGGATCCTCTGGTGCCTGATCAGTTCGCAGTTCCACCTGAAGCTCTTCCCACACTCCCCGCACGTGTGGGGCTTCTCCCCATCACGGAGCTGCTCACGGAGCACCAGCTCCGAGCTCTGGCTCCATCTCCGGCCGCCTTCCCGGCCCAGGCCGGCTCTTTCCCCCTCACATCCCCGCCGGCTGCGTTTGCAGCCCCTCCTCGTGCGCCATCTCCGCGCCTTTTCCTCCCCGTTGCCTTCCTGCGCCGTGGAGCCGCTCAAAACGGCCTCTGCCACCAGCTCCTGCCGCGGGCATTTGTCCTCCCTGCTCTCCATGCTCAGCTCCTGCTCTGGGGGAGGAAGGACAAGGACACCATGGGATTTGCCTCCGTGCCACAGCCGAGGGCAACGAGATCCCCCCAGGCCGTCCCCGGCAGGACGGCACCGCCACCCCCCGATGTCCCCCCGAGAGGCCTTTTCCGCTCAGCCTTGGACTTCTTCATTCTCCAAACATCCCCCCAAAAACCCAACCCAGGGACCCCCCGGGATATCCGGGCCGGGCTCCCCCTCCCTGCTCACCGGCGCGATGCGGGGGGCGATGATCCCACAGGTGAGGGCTGCGAATCCAGGCAGGGTCGACCGCGTGGATCCGTCCGCTCAGCTTTCATCCGCCTTTGTCCCTCCTCTTCCTCTTCCTCCCGCTCCTCCTCTTCCTGCACACAACCCCCTGCTCCTTCCCCGACCCCGCCTCCTCCTCCCCTTTCATCCCTGCCCTTCCCTCCCTCCTCCTCCTCCCCCAGCAGCAGCCAGTGGCACTCTCCGTGCCCCGTTCCCGCAGCCCTCGCAGCCCGTGGCAGGAGCGCGGATGGAGCCGGGACAGGTCGGGATGGACAGCGCGGGGCTCTCGGCTGCTCCCTGCCGCTGCGGGAGGGGTGAACCCGGCCCGGGCCAAAGGAGAGGCAAACTGGGCAAACTGGGGGCTGCCCATCCAAACTGGGCCTTGCTGGGGACCCTGCCTGGCCACTGCCAGCCCTTGGGGCTCCTCTCGGCACATCCGCCAGGGGGGAACGCACACAGGGCTGGGGCATCCCAGCAGTGGCAGCACTGCCAGGGACAGGGCTGGACTGGGATCGTACTGGGAGTGACTGGGGCTGTACTGGTTCTGTACTGACATCATACTGGGGTCGCACTGGGAGTGACTGGGGCTGTACTGGTTCTGTACTGACACTGGGATTGTAGTGAGTTTGTACTGACATCATTCTGAGATCACACTGCCTTCCCAGGGCAAATTGTGATCGCTCTCATGGGGACTGGGATCATACTGGGGTCATACTGGGAGTGGCTACAGTCATACTGGGATTAGAGTGGCTGTGATTGGACCCTCAGTGGGGGTTACTGGGAGCTACCAGGCCCATGCTGGGAGCCAACTGGGGACTTAATTAGAGGAACTGGGAGCAACTGGGGTAAAAATGGGGGCAAGTGAACCACGCTGAGGTGACTGGGAGTGCCTGGCAATGACTGCCAGAATGTTCAGGGCAACTGGGATGTACTGGGAGGGCAGGAGACCATGGAGGTGGTGATTGGCACCAAACTGGGACTGACTGGGAAGGTGTTGGGGGAACTGGGAACACGCTGGGGGCAAGTGGGAGTGACTGGGCCATTGCTGGGAGAGACTGGAGTCACACTGGGAGTGCCTAGGACTATGCCAGGGACAACTGGGAGGACGGAGAACACACAGGATGAAAGTGGGAGGAACTGGGAGCAACGGGGACCATGCTGGGAGAAAATGGCATCATCCTAGGGAAGCAAAGGGAGGGACTGACCTCGTCTGAGAGTGACTGGGATCAGGCAGGGAGGCAGGGCAAGTGACCAGGATGATACTGGGAGTGCACAGGCCCATACAGGGAATGACCAGGCTATTGCTGGGATTGCCCAGGAAACTGGAAGCACACGGGGGAGCAACTGGGCTCATAGTGGGAGCAGCCACTGCAGACCCCGGATGTCCCCCCGAGGGCCATTTGCGGCTCGGCTTTGGAGCCCTGCCAGCTGCGAACATCCCCCCCGAAACAAACCCCAAAGCCAGGCAGCCCCCGGGATATTTGGGCCGCGCTCCCCCTCCCCAGGAACCTGCGGGATGTGGGGCGATGCTTCTGGGGCTGTGGCACTTTGAGGGAGCGCCTGGGGCACGAGATGCTCCCTCTCCTCTTCTGCTGCGGCAGCTGCTCGGCCTCTTCCTCCCTCCCTCCTCCTCCACCCCCGTTCCCTATGGCCGAACCGTGAGAGGAAAGGGGGCAGGGAAAGGGCGGAATCGTGAGGGGAAAAGTGGGCAGGGAAAGGGCGGGAACCGTGAGGGGAAAGGGGGCAGAGAAAGGGCGGAAACCGTGAGGGGGAAAGGGGGACAGGGAAAGGGCGGGAACCGTGAGGGGGAACGGGTCAAGGAAATGGCGAAACCGTGAGGGGAAAGGGGACCGGGAAATGGAGGAACCGTGAGGGGGAAAGGGAGCAGGGAAAGGGCGGGAACCGTGAGGGGAAAGGGGCGGGGAAAGGGCGGAACCGTGAGGGGAAAGGGGGCAGGGAAAGGGCGCAAACGTGAGGGGAAAGGGGACCGGGAAATGGCGGAACCGTGAGGGGGAAAGGGGGCAGGGAAAGGGCGGGAACCGTGAGGGGAAAGGGGCGGGCTCAGGCCAAGGGCGGCAACTGTGAGGAGACGCTCTGGGAGGCGGCACTCTGCAAACAGAACTGCAACGGAATCAACATGAACGGGAAAGAAATCTGTAAGTCTCAGAGTTTTATTTGCTATCAAATACATCCCACACGCCCAGCCCCACAAAATTCCAAGCCCAGCGCTCTAATTGAGATCCCACTACTGTAAATCACAGCCTGGCTGTAGAATCGAGGAAGATTTGTATGGCATGGAGTTTTTCTCAGGAGGGATTGAGCATTCTGGGGCAAGATGAGCTGTTTTCACTGGGATTTGAGTCGTTTTGAGGTGACAGACTTATGTCTCTTGGCTTCTGGAGTGCAAAGAGATCGAGAAGAGAAAAAAATTAAGGTGATATTAAATGGAGAACAGCCAGCCGTGTTCGCAGCATGGATCACAGGGAATGTGAGTGGCCAGGGCTGTGCCCACAGTGCCTCCTCCAGCGGGGGATGGAGCTGGAGCAGCGCACGAAGCTCTGCCCGCACTCAGGGCACTCGCAGGGCTTCCCTCACCGGTGCCTACGTTGGTGTTGGGTCAAGTTAGAGCTGCAGTAGAAGCTCTTCCCACACTGGGGACACTCGTAGGGCCTCTCCCCTGTGTGGATGCGCCGGTGCCTGACGAGGTGGGAGTTGTGCTTGAATCCCTTCCCGCAGTCGGGGCAGCGGAAGGGCCTCTCCTCTGAATGAATCCGATAGTGCTGGAGGAGATGAGAGCTGGTCCGAAACCTCTTCCTGCATTTATCACACTCGTAGGGCCTGTCCCCTGTGTGGATGCGCCGGTGGCTGATGAGGGTGGAGTCGTACTTGAATCCCTTCCCACACTCAGGGCATTGGAAGGGCCTCTCCTCTGAGTGAATGCGATAGTGCTGGAGGAGATGGCCGCTGGTCCGACACCTCTTCCTGCATTTATCACACTCGTAGGGCGTCTCTCTAGTGTGGATGTGCTGGTGGGTGATGAGGTGGGAGTTGCGCTTGAATCCCTTCCCACACTCAGGGCATTGGAAAGGCCTCTCCTCTCTGTGACTCTGATAGTGCTTGAGGAGATCAGAGCTGGTCTGAAAAGCCTTCCCACACTTGGAACACTCGTAGGGCCTCTCCCCAGTGTGCATCCTCTGGTGCACAATCAGGTTGGAGCCCACTGTGAAGCTCTTCCCACACTCCCCACACTCGTAGGGCTTCTCCCCAGTGTGTGTCCTCTGGTGCGTGATGAGATTGGAGTGGCGCCTGAAGCTCTTCCCACACTCCCCACACTCGTAGGGCTTCTCCCCAGTGTGAATCCTCTGGTGCCTGATCAGTTCGCTGTTCCACCTGAAGCTCTTCCCACACTCCATGCAGCTGTGGGGCTTCTCCCCATCACGGAGCACCAGCTCCGAGCTCTGGCTCCATCTCCGGCCGCCTTCCCGGCCCAGGCTGGCTCTTTCCCCCTCACATCCCCGCCGGCTGCGTTTGCAGCCCCTCCTCGTGCGCCATCTCCGCGCCTTTTCCTCCCCGTTGCCTTCCTGTGCCGTGGAGCCGCTCAAAACGGCCTCTGCCACCAGCTCCTGCCGCGGGCATTTGTCCTCCCTGCTCTCCATGCTCAGCTCCTGCTCTGGGGGAGGAAGGACAAGGACACCATGGGATTTGCCTCCGTGCCACAGCCGAGGGCAACGAGATCCCCCCAGGCCGTCCCCGGCAGGACGGCACCGCCACCCCCCGATGTCCCCCCGAGGGGCCTTTTCCGCTCAGCCTTGGACTTCTTCATTCTCCAAACATCCCCCCAAAAACCCAACCCAGGGACCCCCCGGGATATCCGGGCCGGGCTCCCTCCCTGCTCACCGGCGCGATTCGGGGGGCGATGATCCCACAGGTGGGGGCTGCGAATCCAGGCAGGGTCGACCGCGTGGATCCGTCCGCTCAGCCTTGATCCGCCTTTGTCCCTCCTCTCCGTCTTCCTCCCGCTCCTCCTCTTCCTTTCCCCCTCCCGCTCCTCAGCCTTATCTCCGCCTCCTTCTCCTCTTCCATCCCGCCCCTTCCATCCCTTCTCCTCCTCCTGCTCGCTAACCCCACCTCCTTCACCTCCTTCCATCGCTGCTCTCTCTCCGCCTTCATCCCTCCCCTTCCATCTCCGCTAGCCCTGCTCCTCTCCCCGAACCGGCTGGAACCGTGAGGGGAAACGGGGCAGGGAAAGGGCGGGAACCGTGAGGGGAAAGGGCGGGAACCGTGAGGGGAAAGGGGGCAGGGAAAGGGCGGGAACCGTGAGGGGAAAGGGGCGGGCTCAGGCCAAGGGCGGCAAGTGTCAGGGGACACGCTGGGACGCGGCACTCTGCGAAGAGAACTGCAACGGACTGAACATGAACGGGACAGAAATCAGTAAGTCTGAAAGTTTTATTTGCACTCAAATACACCCCACACACCCAGCCCCACACAATCCCCATCTCAGCACTCTAATTGAGTTCCGAGTACTGTCAATCACCTCCCAACCCCATCTCAGCCTGCTGACTGTGGAATCGAGAAAATTTAGTATGGCATTGCAGTCTTTCTCGGGAGGGACTGAGCATTCTCGGGTAAGACTGAGCTTTTTTCACTGGGATTTGAGTAGTTCTGAGGTGACAGATCCATCTCCCTTGTCTTTTGGAGTGCAAAGAAATGGAGAAGAGGAAAAAATTAAGGTGAAATTAAAAGCATAAACAGCAGGATGTGTTCCTAACATGGATAACAGGGAATGTGAGTGACCAGGGCTGTGCCCACAGTGCCTCCTCCAGTGGGGGATGGAGATGGAGCAGCGCACAAAGCTCTTTCCGCACTCAGGGCACTCGCAGGGCTCCACTCACCGGTGCCTACGTTGGTGTTGGGTCAAGTTAGAGCTGCTGGAGAAGCTCTTCCCACACTGGGGACACTCGTAGGGCCTCTCCCCTGTGTGGATGCGCCGGTGTCTGACGAGGGCGGAGTTGTGCTTGAAACCCTTCCCGCAGTCGGGGCAGCGGAAGGGCCTCTCCTCTGAGTGAATTCGATAGTGCAGGACGAGATCAGAGCTGGTCCGAAACCTCTTTCTGCATTTATCACACTCGTAGGGCCTCTCCCCAGTGTGGATGCGCCGGTGGGTGACGAGGGCGGAGTTGTACTTGAATCCCTTCCCGCAGTCGGGGCAGCGTAAGGGCCTCTCCTCTGAGTGAATCCGATAGTGCTGGAGGAGATGGGTGCTGGTCCGAAACCTCTTCCTGCATTGATCACACTCGTTCGGCGTCTCTCCAGTGTGGATGCGCTGGTGGGTGATGAGGTGGGAGTTGCGCTTGAATCCCTTCCCACACTCAGGGCATTGGAAAGGCCTCTCCTCTGTGTGACTCCGATAGTGCTTGAGGAGATCAGAGCTGGTCGGAAACGCCTTCCCACACTTGGAACACTCGTAGGGCTTCTCCCCTGTGTGGATCCTCTGGTGCACAATCAGGCTGGAGCCCACTGTGAAGCTCTTCCCACACTCCCCACACTCGTAGGGTTTCTCCCCAGTGTGTGTCCTCTGGTGCGTGATGAGATTGGAGTGGCGCCTGAAGCTCTTCCCACACTCCCCACACTCGTAGGGCCTCTCCCCAGTGTGAATCCTCTGATGCACGATCAGGGCGGAGTTCCACCTGAAGATCTTCCCACATTCCCCACACTCGTAGGGCCTCTCCCCAGTGTGAATCCTCTCGTGTTTTATCAGTTCGGAGTTCCTGCTGAAGCTCTTCCCACACTCCCCGCACGTGTGGGGCTTCTCCCCATCACGGAGCTGCTCACGGAGCACCAGCTCCGAGCTCTGGCTCCATCTCCGGCCGCCTTCCCGGCCCAGGCCGGCTCTTTCCCCCTCACATCCCCGCCGGCTGCGTTTGCAGCCCCTCCTCGTGCGCCATCTCCGCGCCTTTTCCTCCCCGTTGCCTTCCTGCGCCGTGGAGCCGCTCAAAACGGCCTCTGCCACCAGCTCCTGCCGCGGGCATTTGTCCTCCCTGCTCTCCATGCTCAGCTCCTGCTCTGGGGGAGGAAGGACAAGGACACCATGGGATTTGCCTCCGTGCCACAGCCGAGGGCAACGAGATCCCCCCAGGCCGTCCCCGGCAGGACGGCACCGCCACCCCCCGATGTCCCCCCGAGGGGCCTTTTCCGCTCAGCCTTGGACTTCTTCATTCTCCAAACATCCCCCCAAAAACCCAACCCAGGGACCCCCCGGGATATCCGGGCCGGGCTCCCCCTCCCTGCTCACCGGCGCGATGCGGAGGGCGATGATCCCACAGGTGGGGGCTGCGAATCCAGGCAGGGTCGACCGCGTGGATCCGTCCGCTCAGCCTTGATCCGCCTTTGTCCCTCCTCTTCCTCTTCCTCCCGCTCCTCCTCTTCCTTCCAACCACTCCCTGCTCCTTCCCCGACCCCGCCTCCTCCTCCCCTTTCATCCCTGCCCTTCCCTCCCTCCTCGTCCTCCCCCAGCAGCAGCCGCGCTCTCCGTGCCCCGTTCCCGCAGCCCTCGCAGCCCGTGGCAGGAGCGCGGATGGAGCCGGGACAGGTCGGGATGGACAGCGCGGGGCTCTCGGCTGCTCCCAGCCGCTGCGGGAGGGGTGAACCCGGCCCGGGCCAAAGGAGAGGCAAACTGGGCAAACTGGGGGCTGCACATCCAGACTGGGCCTTACTGGGGACCCTGCGTGGCCACTGCCAGCCCTTGGGGCTCCTCTCGGCACATCCGCCAGGGGGGAACGCACACAGGGCTGGGGCATCCCAGCAGTGGCAGCACTGCCAGGGACTGGGCTGCGCTGGGATCGTACTGGGAGTGACTGGGGCTGTACTCGTTCTGTACTGACATCATACTGGGGTCACACTGGGAGTGACTGGGGCTGTACTGGTTCTGTACTGACACTGGGATTGTAGTGAGTTTGTACTGACATCATTCTGAGATCACACTGCCTTCCCAGGGCAAATTGTGATCGCTCTCATGGACACTGCATCATACTGGGGTCATACTGGGAGTGGCTACAGTCATACTGGGATTAGAGTGGCTGTGATTGGACCCTCAGTGGGGGTTACTGGGAGCTACCAGGCCCATGCTGGGAGCCAACTGGGGACTTAATTAGAGGAACTGGGAGCAACTGGGGTAAAAATGGGGGCAAGTGAACCACGCTGAGGTGACTGGGAGTGCCTGGCAATGACTGCCAGAATGTTCAGGGCAACTGGGATGTACTGGGAGGGCAGGAGACCATGGAGGTGGTGATTGGCACCAAACTGGGACTGACTGGGAAGGTGTTGGGGGTACTGAGAACACGCTGGGGGCAAGTGGGAGTGACTGGGCCATTGCTGGGAGAGACTGGAGTCACACTGGGAGTGCCTAGGACTATGCCAGGGACAACTGGGAGGACGGAGAACACACAGGATGAAAGTGGGAGGAACTGGGAGCAACGGGGACCATGCTGGGAGAAAATGGCATCATCCTAGGGAAGCAAAGGGAGGGACTGACCTCGTCTGAGAGTGACTGGGATCAGGCAGGGAGGCAGGGCAAGTGACCAGGATGATACTGGGAGTGCACAGGCCCATACTGGGAATGACCAGGCTATTGCTGGGATTGCCCAGGAAACTGGAAGCACACGGGGGAGCAACTGAGCTCATAGTGGGAGCAGCCACTGCAGACCCCGGATGTCCCCCCGAGGGCCATTTGCGGCTCGGCTTTGGAGCCCTGCCAGCTGCGAACATCCCCCCCGAAACAAACCCCAAAGCCAGGCAGCCCCCGGGATATTTGGGCCGCGCTCCCCCTCCCCAGGAACCTGCGGGATGTGGGGCGATGCTTCTGGGGCTGTGGCACTTTGAGGGAGCGCCTGGGGCACGAGATGCTCCCTCTCCTCTTCTGCTGCGGCAGCTGCTCGGCCTCTTCCTCCCTCCCTCCTCCTCCACCCCCGTTCCCTATGGCCGAACCGTGAGGGGAAAGGGGGCAGGGAAAGGGCGGAACCGTGAGGGGAAAGTGGGCAGGGAAAGGGCGGGAACCGTGAGGGGAAAGGGGGCAGGGAAAGGGCGGGAACCGTGAGGGGAAAGTGGGCAGAGAAAGGGCGGAACCGTGAGGGGGAAAGGGGGCAGGGAAAGGGCGGAACCGTGAGGGGAAAGGCGGCAGGGAAAGGGCGGGAACCGTGGGGGGAAAGGGGGCAGGGAAAGGGCGGAACCGTGGGGGGAAAGGCGGCAGGGAAATGGCGGAACCGTGAGGGGGAAAGGAGGCAGGGAAAGGGCGGAACCGTGAGGGGAAAGGGCGGGAACCGTGAGGGGAAAGGGGCGGGCTCAGGCCAAGGTCGGCAACTGTGAGGGGACGCTCTGGGAGGCGGCACTGTGCGAACAGAACTGCAACGGACTGAACATGAACGGGAGAGAAATCTGTCAGTCTGAGAGTTTAATTTGTTATCAAATGCATCCCACACGCCCAGCCCCACACTGTCCCCATCCCACCGCTCAAAATTGGGATGGAGCTTCTCCCAGTCTTCTTCCACCACTATCTCACCCTGGTGGGTGTGGAATCATGTGAGTCCTGTGTGGGATTGAGGTTTTTTGAGGTGGGTTTGTGCACTTTTAGGGTAAGACTGAGCTTTTTTCACTGGAATCTCAGTCGTTTTGATGTGACAGATGTAACTAATTCGGCTTCTGGAATGCAAAGAGATTGACAAGTGAAAGAAATTAAGAAGAAACCAAAAGTAGAAGCAGGCAGATATGTTCCCAGCATCGATCACAGGGAATGTGAGCGACCAGGGCTGTGCCCAAAGTGCCTCCTCCAGTGGGGGATGGAGCTGGAGCAGCGCACGAAGCTCTTCCTGCACTCAGGGCACTCGCAGGGCTTCCCTTACCCGTGCCTGTTGCGTACTGGATCAAGGCAGGCAACCTGGTTCTGAGGATCAGCACGACGGCCCACTCTCCAGGGCCGTTCGGGCCAAGGACACACGCAGACACCAATGTGGTGGACGGTTTAAAAGGCGTTTATTACTTCTTCTCATGGGGTCTTATAGTCTAAGGGGTCTAACGTCAAAAGGGGGTTTGTCCTTCTTATCTATGGTTAGTAGGGAATGGAAAAGTACTGGGTAAGGAGTGGAAAGTTGCTGACTTTACTGTTAGTGGGGCCACATTCCTATTGTTAGTGGGGCCACATTGCTATGTTAGTTTCTTATCTATGAGTAACAGAGGGTCTTATCTACGGGAAACAGAGGGTCCTGGCTTTCCGTAACATCGCGACAACTTGCGCAGCGCCTTTCCCTGACTACCACAGGTGCCTCCTTTGGTGTTGGGTCAAGTAAGAGCGTGTGGAGAAGCTCTTCCCACACTGGGGACACTCGTAGGGCCTCTCCCCTGTGTGGATGCGCCGGTGTCTGACGAGGGTGCAGTTGTGCTTGAATCCCTTCCCACAGTCGGGGCAGCGGAAGGGCCTCTCCTCTCTGTGAATCCGATAGTGCTCGAGGAGATGACAGCTGGTCTGAAACCTCTTCCTGCATTTATCACACTCGTAGGGCCTCTCCCCAGTGTGAATGCGCCGGTGGATGATGAGGGTGGAGTTCATCTTGAATCCCTTCCCACACTCACAGCATTGGAAGGGCCTCTCCTCTGTGTGGGTCTGAAAGTGCTGGAGGAGATCAGACCGGGTCTGAAACGCCTTCCCACACTTGGAACACTTGTAGGGCCTCTCCCCAGTGTGGATCCTCTGGTGCCTGATCAGGCCGCAGCTCTGGCTGAAGCTCTTCCCACACTCCCCACACTCGTAGGGCCGTTCCCCAGTGTGGATTCTCTGGTGCAGGATCAGTAGGGAGTTCCGAATGAAACACTTCCCACACTCCCCACACTCGTAGGGCTTCTCCCCAGTGTGAGTCCTCTGGTGCCTGATCAGGCTGGACCTGTAGTTGAAGCTCTTCCCACACTCCCCACACTCGTAGGGCCTCTCCCCTGTGTGAATGCGCCGGTGTTTGATAAGGGTGGAGTTCATCTTGAATCCCTTCCCACACTCACAGCATTGGAAGGGCCTCTCCTCTGTGTGGGTCTGAAAGTGCTGGAGGAGATCAGACCGGGTCTGAAACGCCTTCCCACACTTGGAACACTCGTAGGGCCTCTCCCCAGTGTGGATCCTCTGGTGCCTGATCAGGCCGCAGCTCTGGCTGAAGCTCTTCCCACACTCCCCACACTCGTAGGGCCGTTCCCCAGTATGGATTCTCTGGTGAAGGATCAGTAGGGAGTTCCGAATGAAACACTTCCCACACTCCCCACACTCGTAGGGCTTCTCCCCAGTGTGAGTCCTCTGGTGCCTGATCAGGCTGGACCTGTAGTTGAAGCTCTTCCCACACTCCCCACACTCGTAGGGCCTCTCCCCTGTGTGAATGCGCCGGTGTTTGATGAGGGTGGAGTTCATCTTGAATCCCTTCCCACACTCACAGCATTGGAAGGGCCTCTCCTCTGTGTGGGTCTGAAAGTGCTGGAGGAGATCAGACCGGGTCTGAAACGCCTTCCCACACTTGGAACACTCGTAGGGCCTCTCCCCAGTGTGGATCCTCTGGTGCCTGATCAGGCCGCAGCTCTGGCTGAAGCTCTTCCCACACTCCCGACACTCGTAGGGCCGTTCCCCAGTATGGATTCTCTGGTGAAGGATCAGTAGGGAGTTCCGAATGAAACACTTCCCACACTCCCCACACTCGTAGGGCTTCTCCCCAGTGTGAGTCCTCTGGTGCCTGATCAGGCTGGACCTGTAGTTGAAGCTCTTCCCACACTCCCCACATTCGTAGGGGCTCTCCCCAGTGTGAATCCTCTGGTGCTCGATCAGTTGGGAGTTCCTGCTGAAGCTCTTCCCACACTCCCCACACCTGTGGGTCTTCTCCCCATCACGGAGCTGCTCACGGAGCACCAGCTCCGAGCTCTGGCTCCATCTCCGGCCTCCTTCCCGGCCCAGGCCGGCTCTTTTCCCCTCACATCCCCGCCGGCTGCGTTTGCAGCCCCTCCTCGTGCGGCATCTCCGCGCCTTTTCCTCCCCGTTGCCTTCCTGCGCCGTGGAGCCGCTCAAAACGGCCTCTGCCACCAGCTCCTGCCGCGGGCATTTGTCCTCCCTGCTCTCCATGCTCAGCTCCTGCTCTGGGGGAGGAAGGACAAGGACACCATGGGATTTGCCTCCGTGCCACAGCCGAGGGCAACGAGATCCCCCCAGGCCGTCCCCGGCAGGACGGCACCGCCACCCCCCCGATGTCCCCCCGAGGGGCCTTTTCCGCTCAGCCTTGGACTTCTTCATTCTCCAAACATCCCCCCAAAAACCCAACCCAGGGACCCCCCGGGATATCCGGGCCGGGCTCCCCCTCCCTGCTCACCGGCGCGATGCGGGGGGCGATGATCCCACAGGTGGGGGCCGAAGCCATTTATTATAATGAACAATAGTTTCTGAGAAATAAAAGAATTAAAAGACACTCAAAAGTATATCAAGGGAATCGCAGAAGTTAATAAATAACCTAAAATACACTATCAGGAAGAACTTTGACCAGATATTTAGATAAGGTAATCTAAAATACACCCACAAAAGAAACTCTGGAATTAGAATATTTGAAGAAACAAAAGTGGAAGCCAATAAGTTAAAGTGACCTGCCAAGCCGTTAGAATCAAGCCAAGTACAACAGTAACTTCAGCCAAGCCATGGAAAAACATGCCAAGGTTAACAGGAAGAAGTCCAAATTAGGAAAATCTTAAAATTTAACTAAGGAAGACCAAGAATTCCCGGTAGACTCCGCCTGCCTATGAATATGCATGTAATAAACGATGTAATCCTTGTTTAAAATTGTATAAAAACCCGCTTTTGCTGTACATAATTTAGAAATCCATTTTGTGATTTCTCCGACGCGTCGCAATAAAATACCTCTTGCTTATCTGACTTAGGCTGAGTCTCTTAAGCAGTTATTCTCGCCTTTTGGGGCAAAATTCGGCATCAGGGCTGCGAATTCAGGCAGGGTCGACCGCGTGGATCCGTCCGCTGAGCTTTGATCCTCCTTTGTCCCTCCTCTTCCTCTTCCTCCCGCTCCTCCTCCTCCATCCGCCCTCCCTCTCTTCAGCGTTATCTCCGCCGCCTTCTCGTCTTCCATCCCGCCCCTTCCATCCCTTCTCCTCCTTCTCCTACCCAACCACGCCTTCTGCTCCTGCCATTGCTGCTCTCTCTCCGCCTTCATCCCTCCCCTTCCATCTCCCCTAGCCCTGCTCCTCTCCCCTAATCGGGTGGAACCGTGAGGGGAAAGGGGGCAGGGAAAGGGCGGGAACCGTGAGGGGAAAGGGGGCGGGGAAAGGGCGGGAACCGTGAGGGGAAAGGGGGCGGGGAAAGGGCGGGAACCGTGAGGGGAAAGGGGCGGGCTCAGGCCAAGGGCGGCAACTGTGAGCGGACGCTCTGGGAGGCGGCACTGTGCGAACAGAACTGCAACGGACTGATCATGAACGGGAAAGAAAGTTGTAAGTCGCAGAATTTTATTTGCTGTCAAATCCATCATTCTCAGCCATCCCATACCAATCCACAACCCTGAGATTGAGCAGCGCACGACTCTCTTCCCGAACTCGGGGAACTCGCAGGGCTTCCCTTAGTGGTGCCTATGTTGGTGTCGGGTCAAGGTAGACCTCTGTGAGAAGCTCTTCCCACACTGCGGACACTCGTAGGGCCTCTCGCCAGTGTGGATACGCTGGTGCCTGACAAGGTTGGAGTCGTACTTGAAACCCTTCCCGCAGTCGGGGCATTGGAAAGGTCTATCCTCTCTGTGAATCCGACAGTGCTGGAGCAGATTGGAGCTGCTATTAAAGCCCTTCCCACACTGGGGACACCTGTAGCGCCTCTCCCCAGTGTGGATGTGCCGGTGCCTGACGAGGCTGGAATTCTGCTTGAATCCCTTCCCGCAGTCGGGGCATTGGAAAGGTCTCTCCTCTCTGTGAATCCGATAGTGCTGGAGGAGATGGGAGCTGCGACTAAAGCCCTTCCCACACTTGGAACACGCGTAGGGCCTCTCCCCTGTGTGGATGCGCCGGTGGGTGATGAGGTGGGAGTTGTGCTTGAATCCCTTCCCACACTCAGGGCATTGGAAGGGCCTCTCCTCTCTGTGAAACCAATAGTGCTGGAAGAGATCATAGCTGGTCATAAACCCCTTCCCACATTTGGAACACTCGAAGGGCCTCTCCCCAGTGTGCATCCTCTGGTGCCTGATCAGATGGCTGCGCTGGCTGAAGCTCTTCCCACACTCCCCACACTCGTAGGGCCTCTCCCCAGTGTGGGTCCTCTGGTGCATGATAAAATGGTTGCGCTGCCTGAAGCTCTTCCCACACTCCCCACACTCGTAGGGCTTCTCCCCAGTGTGGATCCTATGGTGCACGATCAGTTCGGAATTCCTGCTGAAGCTCTTCCCACACTCCCCGCACGTGTGGGGCTTCTCCCCATCACGGAGCTGCTCACGGAGCACCAGCTCCGAGCTCTGGCTCCATCTCCGGCCGCCTTCCCGGCCCAGGCCGGCTCTTTCCCCCTCACATCCCCGCCGGCTGCGTTTGCAGCCCCTCCTCGTGCGCCATCTCCGCGCCTTTTCCTCCCCGTTGCCTTCCTGCGCCGTGGAGCCGCTCAAAACGGCCTCTGCCACCAGCTCCTGCCGCGGGCATTTGTCCTCCCTGCTCTCCATGCTCAGCTCCTGCTCTGGGGGAGGAAGGACAAGGACACCATGGGATTTGCCTCCGTGCCACAGCCGAGGGCAACGAGATCCCCCCAGGCCGTCCCCGGCAGGACGGCACCGCCACCCCCCGATGTCCCCCCGAGGGGCCTTTTCCGCTCAGCCTTGGATTCTTCATTCTCCAAACATCCCCCAAAAACCCAACCCAGGGACCCCCCGGGATATCGGGGCCGGGCTCCCCCTCCCTGCTCACCGGCGCGATGCGGGGTCGATGATCCCACAGGTGGGGGCTGCGAATCCAGGCGGGGTCGACCGCGTGGATCCGTCCGCTCAGCCGTGATCCGCCTTTGTCCCTCCTCTTCCTCTTCCTCCCGCTCCGCCTCTTCCATCCCCCCTCCTCCTTTTAGCCGACCACACCTCCTCCTCCTCTCCCATCCCTCCCCTTTCCCTCCCTCCTCCTCCTCCTCTCTTTCCCCACCTCCTTCTCTTCCCTCCCTCGTCCTCTTCAATCCCTCCTCACGGAAAGGGATGGAAAGCCAAAAACTCCCCCAGTACTCCCCCAAACCCCGAAGAACTTCCCCAGATTTCCCCGAGGACATTCCAACCTCCCCACAGGATTCCCAAAACTCCCCCAGGACATTCCAACCTCCCCATGGTGCCCAAAACTCCCCCAGGACTCTCCAAATGCCCCCAGGACACCTCAAAACCCACTTAGGACATCCCCAAGCCCCCCCAGGACTCCCCAGAATCCCTCCAGGACATCCAAACCCCCTCCAGGATGCCCAAAACTCCCCCAGGACTCCCCAAAATCCTCCCAGGACATCCAAACTCCTCCCCAGGATTTCCCAAACCTTCCCTGGTCTCCTCACAACCTCCCCCAGGACTCCCCAAAATCGCCAGGCCAGTTTTGGGGTGCAGCGGGTGCTTTATTACATTTGTACAACGGCGGCGCTGGGGCCCCCCCGGCTTTCTATGGCTTGTGCTGGGGGAAAAGGGGGGGCCGGGACCCCAAAATTTGGGTTTTGGGGGAGCCAGGACCCCAAAATTGAGGTTTTGGGCAGGCCAGGACTCCAAACTCACATTTTGGGGTGGCCAGAACCCCAGACTCGGATTCTGGGTGGAGACCAGGACCCCAAAATTAAGGTTTTAGGGGTGGCCAGGACCACAAAACCAAGGTTCAGGGGGTGCTGGGACCCCCAAATTAGAGTTTGGGGCGACCTGGACCCCAAAATCGGGGCTCGGGACACCAAACCCAGGGCTCGTGGTGGGGAGGGTGGGACCCCCAAATTTTTTTTTTTTTTTTTGGCGGGTCCGGGACCCCAAAATTTGGGGGTTTGGGGGGGTCTGTGAGCCCGGAGCGGGGGTTCGGGGGGTTCATTTCCGCCGGGGCCGCTCGGGGTCGCGCCGGGGGAGCCCCTCGTCGGTGGAGGAGGTGGTGAGGAGCCCCTGGTGCCAGCGGGCCAGCTCGGCGTGCTCCTGAGCGCTGGCGGCCAGCGCCCGCAGCCAGCCCTGCATGTCCTCCTGCGGGGCACACACGGGGCCGGGCACCCCGGAAACGGCGTCAGGGACCCCGAAAACGGCGTCGGGGACACCGAAAATGGGGTCAGGGACCTCGAAAATGGGGTTGGGGACCTCGAAAATGGGGTTGGGGACACCAAAATGGGGTTGGGGGCCTCGAAAATGGGGTCGGGGACACCAAAATGGGGTCAGGGATCTCTGAAACGGGGTCAGGGACCTCGGAAACGGGGTTGGGGACACCAAAAATGGGGTTAGGGACAACGGAAATGGGGTTGGGGACACCAAAAATGGGGTCAGGGACCCCGAAAACGGCGTCAGGAACACCAAAAATGGGGTCAGGGATCTCTGAAATGGGGTCAGGGACCTCGGAAACGGGGTTGGGGACACCAAAAATGGGGTCAGGGATCTCTGAAACGGGGTCAGGGACCTCGGAAACGGGGTTGGGGACACCAAAAATGGGGTCAGGGATCTCTGAAATGGGGTCAGGGACCCCGAAAACGGCGTCGGGGACACCGAAAATGGGGTCAGGGATCTCTGAAATGGGGTCAGGGACCT
This sequence comes from Melospiza melodia melodia, assembly GCF_035770615.1. Classification (NCBI taxonomy): domain Eukaryota; kingdom Metazoa; phylum Chordata; class Aves; order Passeriformes; family Passerellidae; genus Melospiza; species Melospiza melodia. The sequence continues at coordinate 55,470 of NW_026948510.1, forward strand.
CGGAAACGGGGTTGGGGACACCAAAAATGGGGTTGGGGGCCTCGAAAATGGGGTTGGGGACACCAAAAATGGGGTCAGGGATCTCTGAAATGGGGTCAGGGACCTCGGAAACGGCGTCGGGGACACCAAAAATGGGGTCAGGGATCTCTGAAATGGGGTCAGGGACCTCGAAAATGGGGTTGGGGACACCAAAAATGGGGTTGGGGACCTCGGAAACCAGGTCAGGGACCTCGAAAATGGGGTTGGGGACCTCGGAAACCGGGTCAGGGACCCCGAAAACGGCGTCAGGGACCCCGAAAATGGGATCGGGGACGCCAAGAATGGGGTCAGGGACCCCAAAAATGGCGTCAGGGATCTCTGAAATGGGGTTAGGGAGCCCGAAAATGGGGTCAGGGACACCAAAAATGGGGTCAGGGACCTCAAAAATGGGGTTGGGGGCAATGAAAATGGGGTCGGGGACGCCAAAAATGGGGTTGGGGACCCATCAAAACGAACATGAGATCACAACCACAAAAACCTCCATGAGACCCCAAAACCACCATGAGACCCCCCAAAACCTCCCTGAGACCCCCAAAATCAACATGAGACCCCCAAAACCCTACAAAGACCCCCCAAACCAACATGAGACCCCCCCAAACCACCATCAGACACTCACAAACCCCTCAAAGACCCCCCAAACCCACCATGAGACCCCCAAAAACGTCCATGAGACCCCAAAACCAACATGACACCCCCAAAACCTCCATGAGACCCCAAAACCAACATGAGACCCCCAAAACGTCCATGAGACCCCAAAACCAACTTGAGACCCCCCAAAACCTCCATGAGACCCCCAAAAACAGCATCAGACACCCCAAAACCACCACAAGATCCACCAAACCCACCATGAGACCCCCAAAACCTCCATGAGACCCCCCAAAACCTCCATGGGACCCCCACAACCAACATGAGACCCCCAAAACCTCCATGAGATACCCCAAAACCAACATGAGACCCCCAAAACCTCCATGAGACACCCCAAAACCTCCATGAGACACCCCAAAACCTCCATGAGATACCCCAAAACCTCCATGAGACCCCCACAACCAACATGAGACCCCCAAAACCTCCATGAGACACCCCAAAACGTCCATCAGACCCCCCAAAATCTGACAAAGACCCCCCCAAAACCAACATGAGACCCCCCAAAACCCGTCAAAGACCCCCCAAACCAACATGAGACCCCCAAAACCTCCATGAGACCCCCAAAACCCCTCAAAGCCCCCCAAAACCAACATGAGACCCCCAAAACCTCCATGAGACCCCCCCAAAACGTCCATGAGACCCCCAAAACCACCATGAGACCCCCAAAACCTCCATGAGACCCCCAAAACCACCATGAGACCCCCCCAAAACGTCCATGAGACCCCCCAAAACCTCCACAAGATCCACCAAACCCCTCAAAGACCCCCAAAACCTCCATGAGACCCCAAAACCACCATGAGACCCCCAAAGCCCCCCCAAAACCCCCAAAGCCCCCCCAGAGCCGCACCTCGTCCTTGGCCTGCAGCAGGAACTCGCTCCCGTCGCCGGTCCTGCAGGACGGGGACAATGTCACCGTGTCCCCCCGGACCTCGGGGCGTCACCGCCACCAAGGCCACCAGGAGACCCCAAAAATGGTGCCCGACACCCCAAAATAAGATCAGAAACCCCAAAATGACATCAGGGCCACCCAAATCAACAGGAGACCCCAAAAGGGACATCAGTGACCCCAAAAGTGACATCGGAGACCCCAAAATGACATCAGGGCCACCAAAACTGACACCAGAAACCCCAAATCAACAGGAGACCCCAAAAGTGACATCAGGAACCCCAAAAGTGACACCAGAAACCTCAAAAGTTACATCGGTACCACCCAAATCAACAGGAGACCCCAAAAATGACATCAGAGGTCTCAAATGACATCAGAAACCCCAAAAGTGACATCGGAGACCTCAAAAGTGACATCAGTGACCCCAAAAGTGCCACCAGGAACCCCAAAATGACATCAGAACCACCCAAATCAACATGAGACCCCAAAAGGGACATCAGCGACCCCAAAAGTGACACCAGAAACCCCAAAAGTGACATCAGAACCACCCAAATCAACAGGTGACCCCAAAAATGACATCAGGGCCACCCAAATCAACAGGAGACCCCAAAAGGGACATCAGTGACCCCAAAAGTGACATCAGAAACACCAAAATGACATCAGGGCCACCAAAATGACATCAGGGCCACCAAAACTGACACCAGAAACCCCAAATCAACAGGAGACCCCAAAAGTGGTGTCAGACAGCCCAAAAGGGACATCAGAAACCCCAAAAGTGACATCAGGAACCCCAAAAGTGCCACCAGAAACCTCAAAAGTGACATCAGTACCACCCAAATCAACAGGAGACCCCAAAAATGACATCAGAAACCCCAAAAGTGCCATCAGAAACCCCAAAATGACATTGGAGACCCCAAAAATGACATCAGGGCCACCCAAATCAACAGGAGACCCCAAAATAACACCAGAAACCCCAAAAGTGACATCAGAGACCCCAAAAGTGACACCAGAAACCTCAAAAGTGCCACCAGAGACCCCAAAAGTGACATCAGGGCCTCCAAAATCAACAGGAGACCCCAAAAGTGCCATCAGAGACCCCAAAAGTGCCATCAGAAACCCCAAAAGTGACATCGGAGACCCCCAAATGACATCAGGGCCACCCAAATCAACAGGAGACCCCAAAATAAGATCAGAAACCCCAAAAGTGACACCAGAAACGTCAAAAGTGCCACCAGAAACCCCAAAAATGGTGCCAGAGACCCCAAAATAAGATCAGAAACCCCAAAATGGCATCAGGGCCACCCAAATCAACGGGAGACCCCAAAATAAGATCAGAAACCCCAAAAGTGCCACCAGAAACCCCAGAATAGACACCAAGAACCCCAAAAGTGACATCAGAAACCCCAAAAATGGTGCCAGAGACCCAAAAATAACATCAGAAACCCCAAAATGACATCAGGGCCACCCAAATCAACAGGAGACCACAAAGTGACATCAGTGACCCCAAAAGTGACACCAGAGACCCCAAAAGTGACACCAAGAACCCCAAAAGTGACATCAGAACCACCCAAATCAACAGGAGACCCCAAAAGTGCCACCAGGAACCCCAAAATGACAGCAGTGACCCCAAAAGTGCCACCAGGAACCCCAAAAGTGCCACCAGGAACCCCAAAATGACATCAGTGACCCCGAAAATGACATCAGTGACTCCAAAAGTGATATCGGAGACCCCAAAAGTGACATCAGGAACCCCAAAAGTGCCACCAGGAACCCCAAAATGACATCAGGAACCCCAAAAGTGCCACCAGGAACCCCAAAAGCGAGCAAGGCCAGGACCCACCTGAGCTTGAAGACGTTCTTCTTCTTCTTGTAGTCGTTGGCCACCTCGCTGGCGGCGCGGTGCAGGCTGAGCAGGGGCTCCCCCGCGTGCGTGGCCCCCGACGCCGGGCCCTTGGCGTCCTTGTAGAAGCCCAGGTCACCCTTGGCCAGCACGCAGTAGAGGTTCACCCAGGACCTGCTCGTGGTGGGAGCCCAGGTTGTGGTGGGTGCTCTCCACTGATGGACACCAAACGCTTGGAGAACCTCTCCATTGATGGACACCAAACCCTTGGTGGAACCCCATCATTGATGGACACCAAACCCTTGGTGGAACCCATCATTGATGGACACCAAACCTTGGTGAACCCCATCACTGATGGACACCAAACCCTTGGAGAAACCCCTGCCCTTGGTGGAACCCATCACTGATGGACACCAAACCCTTGGAGAAACACCAACCCTTGGTGAACCTCTCCATTGATGGACCCCAAACCCTTGGTTGACCTCATAATGGATGGAACCCCAACCCTTGGTGGACCCCATCATTGATGGACACCAAACCCTTGGAGAAACCCCAGCCCTTGGTGGAACCCATCATTGATGGACCCCCATCCCTCCTTGTAGAAGCCCAGGTCACCCTTGGCCAGCACGCAGTAGAGGTTCACTCAGGACCTGCTCGTGGTGGGAGCCCAGGTTGTGGTGGGTGCTCTCCACTGATGGACACCAAACGCTTGGAGAAACCCCAGCCCTTGGTGGAACCCATCATTGATGGACACCAAACCCTTGGTGGAACCCATCATTGATGGACACCAAACCTTGGTGAACCTCTCCATTGATGGACACCAAACCCTTGGTGGAACCCCATCACTGATGGACACCAAACCCTTGGAGAAGCCCCAGCTCTTGGTGGAACCCATCATTGATGGACACTGAACCTTTGGTGAACCTCTCCATTGATGGACACCAAACCCTTGGTGGAACCCATCACTGATGGACACTGAACCCTTGGAGAAGCCCCAGCCCTTGGTGGAACCCATCACTGATGGACACCAAACCCTTGGTGAACCTCTCCATTGATGAACCCCAAACCCTTGGTTGACCCCATCATGGATGGACACCAAACCCATGGAGAAAGCCCAGCCCTTGGTGGAACCCCATCATTGATGGACACCAAACCCTTGGTGAACCTCTCCATTGATGGACACCAAACCCTTGGTTGACCCCATCATGGATGGAACCCCAGCCCTTGGTGGATCCCATCATTGATGGACACTGAACTTTTGGAGAAACCCCAGCCCTTGGTGGAACCCATCCCTGATGGACACTAAACCTTTGGAGAAACCCAACCCTTGGTGGAACCCCATCACTGATGGACCCCCATCCCTCCTTGTAGAAGCCCAGGTCACCCTTGGCCAGCACGCAGTAGAGGTTCACCCAGGACCTGCTCGTGGTGGGAGCCCAGGTTGTGGTGGGTGCTCTCCACTGATGGACACCAAACGCTTGGAGAACCTCTCCATTGATGGACACCAAACGCTTGGAGAAACCCCAGCCCTTGGTGGAACCCATCATTGATGCACACCAAACCCTTGGTGGAACCCATCATTGATGGACACCAAACCCTTGGAGAAACACCAACCCTTGGTGAACCTCTCCATTGATGGACCCCAAACCCTTGGTTGACCTCATAATGGATGGAACCCCAACCCTTGGTGGACCCCATCATTGATGGACACCAAACGCTTGGAGAAACCCCCGCCCTTGGTGGAACCCATCATTGATGCACACCAAACCCTTGGTGGAACCCATCATTGATGGACACCAAACCTTGGTGAACCTCTCCATTGATGGACACTGAACCTTTGGAGAAACCCCAGCCCATGGTGGACCCCATCACTGATGGACACCAAACCCTTGGAGAACCTCTCCACTGATGGACACCAAACCCTTGGAGAAACCCCAGCCCTTGGTGGAACCCCATCACTCATGGACACCAAACCTTTGGTGAACCTCATCATTGATGGACACCAAATCCTTGGAGAAACCCCAGCCCTTGGTGGAACCCATCATTGATGGAACCCCAGCCCTTGGTGGAACCCATCACTGATGGAGACCAAACCCTTGGTGAACCCCATCACTGATGGACACCAAACCCTTGGAGAAACCCCAGCCCATGGTGGACCCCATCACTGATGGAACTCCAACCCTTGGTGGAACCCATCACTGATGGACACCAAACCCTTGGTGAACCTCTCCATTGATGGACACCAAACCCTTGGAGAAACCCCAACCCTTGGTGGACCCCATCACCGATGAACACCAAACCCTTGGAGAAACCCCAGCCCTTGGTGAACGCCTTCCACGGATCAATCACAACCCTTGGTGAACCCCCAACCCTTGGAGCACCCCAACTCTTGGTGAACCCCAACTCTTGATGAAACCCTTCCATTGATGAACCCCAACCCTTGGAGCACCTCAACCTTTGATGAAACCCTTCCATTGATGAACCCCAAACCTTGGAGAACCCCAACCCTTGGAGACCCCCAACTCTTGGTTACCCCCAACTCTTGATGGACCCCTTCCATTGATGAACCCCAACCACTGGAGAACCCCCAACTCCTGATGAACCCCAACCTTTGGTGAACCCCAACCCTTGATGAACCCCAACTCCTGATGAACCCCTTCCATTGATGAACCTCTTCCACTGATGAACCCCAACCCTTGCAGAACCCCCAACTCTTGTTGAACCCCAACCCATGATGAACCCCTTCCATTGATGAACCCCAAACGTTGGAGCACCCCAACTCTTGTTGAACCCCAACTCTTGGTGAACCCCAACTCTTGGTGAACCCCAGCCTTGATGAATCCCAACCCTTGGAGAACCCCTTCCATTGATGAACCCCAACCCTTGGAGAAACCCCAACTCTCGATGAACCCCTTCCATTGATGAACCTCAACCCTTGATGAACCCCTTCCATTGATGAACCCCTTCCATTGATGAACCTCAACCCTTGATGAACCCCTTCCATTCATGAAACCCTTCCATTGATGAACCTCAACTCTTGCTGACCCCCACCCCTTGGAGCACCCCCACTCTCAATGAACCCCTTCCATTGCTGCCCCCCAACCCTTGGAGCACCTCAACCCTTGGAGACCCCCAACCGTTGGAGAGCCCCTTCCATTGCTGCTCCCCAATCCTTGGAGCACCCCCGACTCTCGATGAACCCCAACCCTTGGTGAACCCCAACTCTTGATGAACCCCTTCCATTGATGAACCCCAACCCTTGGAGAACCCCCAAGTCTTGATGAACCCCTTCCATTGATGAACCTCAACCCTGGGAGACCCCCAACCCTTGGAGAACCCCTTCCATTGATGAACCCCAACCCTTGGTGAACCCCAACCCTTGATGAACCCCTTCCACTGATGAACCCCAACCCTTGGAGAAACCCCAACTCTCGATGAACCCCTTCCATTGATGAACCTCAACCCTTGATGAACCCCTTCCATTGATGAAACCCTTCCATTGATGAACCTCAACTCTTGCTGACCCCCACCCCTTGGAGCACCCCAACTCTCAATGAACCCCTTCCATTGCTGCCCCCCAACCCTTGGAGCACCTCAACCCTTGGTGAACCCCAACTCTTGATGAACCCTTCCATTGATGAACCCCAACCCTTGGAGACCCCCAACCGTTGGAGAGCCCCTTCCATTGCTGCTCCCCAATCCTTGGAGCACCCCCGACTCTCGATGAACCCCAACCCTTGGTGAACCCCAACTCTTGATGAACCCCTTCCATTGATGAACCCCAACCCTTGGAGAACCCTAAATCTTGATGAACCCCTTCCATTGATGAACCTCAACCCTGGGAGACCCCCAACCCTTGGAGAACCCCTTCCATTGATGAACCCCAACCCTTGGAGAACCCCAACTCTTGATGAACCCCTTCCACTGATGAACCTCAACCCTTGATGAACCCCAACTCTTGATGAACCCCTTCCATTGATGAACCCCAACCCTTGGAGAACCCCAACTCTTGATGAACCCTTCCACTGATGAACCTCAACCCTTGATGAACCCCAACTCTTGATGAACCCCTTCCATTGATGAACCCCAACCCTTGGAGAACCCCAACTCTTGATGAACCCCTTCCATTGATGAACCCCAACCCTTGGAGAACCCTAAATCTTGATGAACCCCTTCCATTGATGAACCTCAACCCTGGGAGACCCCCAACCCTTGGAGAACCCCTTCCATTGATGAACCCCAACCCTTGGAGAACCCCAACTCTTGATGAACCCCTTCCACTGATGAACCCCAACCCTTGGAGCACCCCAACTCTTGGTGAACCCCAACCCGTGATGAACCCCTTCCATTGATGAACCTCAACCCTTGGAGAACCCCCAACCCTTGGAGAACCCCAACTCTTGATGAACCCCTTCCATTGATGAACCCCAACCCTTGGTGAACCCCTTCCATTGATGAACCCCAACCCTTGGTGAACCCCAATCCTTGGAGAACCCCAACCCTTGGAGCACCCCAACTCTTGATGAACCCCAACCCTTGGTGAACCCCCAACTCCTGATGAACCCCTTCCACTGATGAACCCCAACCCTTGGCCAAGGCCCCTCTCCCGGCGCCGTCCCGACCCCGGACCTGTTGGACGCCTTCTTGCCGGCGCCGTCGAGCTCGTGCTTGCGCAGCAGGAACCCCTCGTGCGCCACGGTGTGCGCGGGCGGCGGCGGCGGCGGCGCGCTGCCCTGGGCCGGCGCCGAGCGCGAGCGCCGCGGCTCCGCCGGGCCCTGCGCCGAGTCCCGGGGGCGCGGGCGGCGCCGCGGCTTCGGCCGGTCCCGGGCGCGGGGACGATCCGGGCGCGGCGTCCGCTCCGGCAGAGACTCGGGGCCCGCGGGGAGACGGGCGGGGGAGTCGCGGTCACGGGGCTGGGGACAGCAGGGGACAGTGAGGGACAGTGAGGGACAGTGAGGGGACAGTGAGGGGACAGTGAGGGGACAGTGAGGGGACAATGAGAGAGCTCCAGGGGACAGCAGGGACAGTGAGGGACAGTGAGGGGACAGTGAGGGACAGTGAGGGACAGCGAGGGGACAGTGAGGGGACAGCGAGGGGACAGTGAGGGGACAATGAGGGGACAATGAGGGGACAGTGAGGGGACAGCAAGGGGACAGTGAGGGGACAGTGAGGGACAGTGAGGGGACAGTGAGGGGACAGTGAGGGACAGTGAGGGGACAGTGAGGGACAGAGAGGGGACAGTGAGGGGACAGTGAGGGGACAATGAGGGGACAATGAGGGGACAATGAGGGGACAGCAAGGGGACAGTGAGGGGACAGTGAGGGACAGTGAGGGGACAATGAGGGACAGTGAGGGGACAATGAGGGGACAATGAGGGGACAGTGAGGGACAGTGAGGGGACAGTGAGGGACAGTGAGGGGACAGTGAGGGGACAGTGAGGGGACAATGAGGGGACAGTGAGGGACAGTGAGGGGACAATGAGGGGACAGTGAGGGGACAATGAGAGAGCTCCAGGGGACAGCAGGGACAGTGAGGGACAGTGAGGGACAGTGAGGGGACAGTGAGGGACAGTGAGGGACAGAGAGGGGACAGTGAGGGACAGAGAGGGGACAGTGAGGGGACAGTGAGGGACAGAGAGGGACAGTGAGGGGACATTCAGGGAGCTCCAGGGGACAGTGAGGGGACACGCGGGGATCTCCAGGGGACAGCAGGGGACAGTGAGCTGGACATGGAGGGGACACTGAGGGGACAATGGGGGGACACTCAGGGAGCTCCAGGGGGACATGGAGGGGACAATGGGGCATCTCCAGGGGGACATGGAGGGGGCACCAAGGGGAATCCAAAGGGACACCAAGAGGAATCCTTGGGGCCACCAAAGGGTCACCGAGGGGCCACCAAAGAGTCACCAAGGTGGCCCCAAGGACTCACCGAAGCCGGCACGGGGCCACCCGCCTCCTTCTCCTGCAGCTGCTCCACGATGTCGGCCAGGGTGGCTTTGCTGCTGGAGGACATTTGGAGAGCGGGGTGGCATCACCTCAGCCCCGTCCCCTCCCCGCGGTGTCCCCGCCGCGTCCCCTCGGCGTCCCCGCGCTCACCCGCCGCCCTTGCCGTCGTGCCGCGGCGCCTCCGGCTCGCTGGACTCCTGCCGCTCCAGCCGGCGCTCCCGGCGCTCCCGGCGCCGCTCCGGCCGCGCCTCGCCCGGCTCCTCCTGCGCCTTGGCGGCCGCCGGCGGCTCCGCGGTGACGGCGGCGACGGCGGTGACGGCGGCCGGAGGCGGCTCGGTGGCCGCCGCGTCGGTGACCGGCGTCTGGACGCGGTCCAGCTTGGGCTGGAGGCGCTCCGGCCGCAGCTCGTGCCGGACGTAGGCGACGCGCGGCTCCGGCCGCCGGGGCTCCGCCGCGCCCGGGGGCTCCCCCAGGAATTTGCGGGCGAGGAGCGGCGTGGGCGGCTGCTTGTTCTGCTCGGCCTTGAGCTTCTCGATCTGCGCCGTGCGGTGGGGATGGAGATGGAGATGGTGGAGATGGGGATGGGGATGGGATGGAGATGGGGTGGAGATGGGATGGAGATCATGGAGATGGGATGGAGATGGAGATGGAGATGGGGATGAGATGGAGATTATGGAGATGGGGATGGGGATGGAGATGGAGATGGAGATGGGGATGAGATGGAGATGGAGATGGAGATGGGATGGAGATGGAGATGGGGATGAGATGGAGATTATGAAGATGGGATGGAGATGATGGAGATGGAGATGGAGATGGAGATTATGGAGATGGGGATGGGGATGGAGATGGAGATGGAGATGGGGATGAGATGGAGATGGAGATGGAGATGGGATGGAGGTGATGGGGATGGAGATGGAGATGGGATGGAGATGGAGATTATGGGGATGGAGATTATGGGGATGGAGATGAGATGGAGATGGAGATGGGATGGAGATTATGGGGATGGAGATAGGGATGAGATGGAGATGGTGGAGATGGGGATGGGGATGAGATGGAGATGGAGATGGAAATGGGATGGAGGTGATGGAGATGCAGATGGAGATAGGATGGAGATGGAGATGATGGAGATGGGGATGAGATGGAGATGAGATGGCGGGAGCAATGATGGAGATGGAGATAGGATGGAGATGATGAAGATGGAGATGGGGATGAGATGGAGATGAGATGGGGATGATAGAGATGGGGATAGAGATAGAATGGAGATGGAGGTGGAGATGATGGAGATGGGGGTGATGGAGATGGAGATGATGAAGATGGAGATGGGGATGAGTTGGAGATGGAGATGATGGAGATCATGAAGATGGAGATGACATGGAAATGAGGATGGGGATGACATGGAGATGGCAATTGAGATGACAGATGGGGTGGAGATGGAGATGATGGAGATGGGGATGATGGAGATGGGATGGAGATGGAAATGAAGGAAATGGAGATGAGATGGAGAAAGAGATGATGGAGATGGGGATGAGATGGAGACGTGATAGCCATGGGATGCAGATGGAGATGATGGAGATGGAGATAGAAATGATGTCAATGGAGATGACGGAGGTGAGATGGGGACAGGGATGGAGTCGGGGATGGGACAGGGATGAAGATGGAGATGAAGAGGACAAAGCCAGGAGATGGAGATGAAGAGGACAAAGCCAGGCCACGGAAACCCCAACAGAGACGGGCACGGGATGAAGACCAAGGTCAGACGAGGAGATGGCTCTGCAGAGCCCCCAGCTGTCCCACCCCGCGGTGGCCGTACCGTGGTGAGGCGCCGCAGCGAGCTGAACCTCTCCTCCCAGGCGGCCGCCGCCTTGCGGAAGGCCTCGTGCCGCCGGATCAGCTGCTCCACCTCGTCCACGCTGCTGCCCAGCTCCTGGCTCTTGAGCAGCGGCTCCTGGGCCGTCAGCCACGCGTCGGCCACCACGGCCTCCTGCGCGAACTGGTGCACCTCGCGCACTGCCGGCACAGCCGGGGCCGCCGTCACCGCCGCGGGGTCGCCCCAGGGCTGGGCTCACCCATCGGCCGGTGGCCCTCATCATTTGGTGTCACCCATAGTCTGGTGTTCCCCGTAATTTCGTGTTCCTCATAGTCTGGTGTTCCCCGTAATTACATGTTCCTCATAGTTTGGTGTTCCCCATAAACTGGTGATCCCCGTAATTTTGTGTTCCTCATAATCTGGTGTTCTCCGTAATTTTGTGTTCTTCATAATTTGGTGTTCCTCATAATTTGATTTTCCTCATAATTTGGTGTTCCCCATAATTTGATGTTCCTCATAATTTGGTGTTCCCCGTAATTTCATGTTCCTCATAATTTGGTGATCCCCATAATTTGATGTTCCTCATAATTTGGTGTTCCCCATAATTTTGTGTTCTTCATAATTTGGTGTTCCCCATAATTTCATGTTCCTCATAATTTGGTGTCTCCCATAATTTGGTGTCCCCCATAATTTCGTGTCCCCCATAACCTGCTGACTCCCACAAACTGACTCCCACGACCCAATGCCCACCCCGAGACCTGGTGTCCCCCCAACACCCAACGTCCACCCAAAACTTGGTGACCCCCCATAAACTGGTGTCCTCCACGACACCCCGAGACCCGGCGTCCCCCCAGCCCTCGACATCCCCCAGGAACCTTCTGCCGTCGCCCCGGTGCCCACTCACTCTGCTGCAGCCACTCCCAGTGCTTGTCCCACTTCTCCGTCACCTCCTTCTTCTTGGCCAGCAGCTTCTCCATGTGGGATTTGATCTGCGGGGAGGTGGGCACGTGGCTCGGGACACCCCGCGGGTCCCACCAGGGCCCCGTCCCCGCGTTGTCCACCCCCCCGGGCACCTCGTCGGCCGCGGGGCTCTTGCTGAGGATGAGGGTCTTGCCCAGCTCCAGGCAGGTGGCCACGCTCTTGGCGCGCGCCTCCATCTCCGTCTTGAGGCTTTGGTGGTCGTTCATCAGCAGCTCCACCGAGGACACGTCCCTGGGGCGGGGATGGACACGGGTGGGGATGGAGGGAGGTCCTTGGTGGCTGGGAGGGGACATCGGCATGGGGAAGGGTGGGAGATCCTCCTGATGGACCAGGACGTGGTCCTTGGAGCCATGGTGGGACAGGATTTGGTGCTTTGGTCCATGGTGGGACAGGACGTGGTCCTTGGAGCCATGGTGGGACAGGACATGGTCCTTGGAACCATGGTGGGACAGGACATGGACCCTCAGATGGACCAGGGCACAGAACCTTGGGATGGACCAGGACATGGTCTTTGGGTCCATGGTGGAGCAGGACCCAGATCCTTTGATGGCCCAGGACATGGGATCTTGGGATGGACCAGGATGTGATCCTTAGGTCCATGGTGGAACAGGACATGGACCCTCAGATGGAGCAGGACATGGGATGGTGGCACCATGAGAGACCAGGACATGTCCTTGGGTCCATGGTGGACCAGGACATGGATCCTCAGATGGACCAGGACATGGGATCTTGGGATGGACCAGGATGTGATCCTTAGGTCCACGGTGGAACAGGACATGGACCCTCAGACAGACCAGGACATGTTCCTGGGATCATGGAAGAAGACATGGACCCTCAGATGGAGCAGGACATGGGATGGTGGCACCATGGAGACCAGGACATGCTCCTTGGGTCTGTGATGGACCCTCAGATGGACCAGGACATGGTCCTTGGGTCCTTGGTGGGCCAAGACTTGATCCCTGGGTCATGGAACAGAACATGGACCCTCAGATGGACCAGGACATGATCCTTGGGTCCTTGGTGGAACAGGACATGGTTCTTGGGTCCGTGATAGACCAGGACATGAACCCTCAGATGGAGCAGGATGTGGTTCTTGGTTCCATGGTGGAACAGGACATGGACCCTCAGATGGACCAGGGCATGGTCCTTGGGTCCTTGGTGGAACAGGACATGGTTCTTGGGTCTGTGATAGACGAGGACATGAACCCTCAGGTGGAGCAGGACATGGGATGGTGGCACCATGAGAGACCAGGACATGCTCCTTGGGTCTGTGATGGACCCTCAGACGGACCAGGGCATGTTCCTTGGGTCCTTGGTGGAACAGAACATGGACCCTCAGATGGAGCAGGACATGATCTTTGGTGGGCCAAGACTTGATCCCTGGGTCATGGAACAGCACACGGACCCTCAGATGGACCAGGACCCAGAACCTCCTGAAGCGCCACCCTTGCCCACCCCTACCTGGGCTTCTCGCCGGCGCCCATCTGGTGGAGCACGCCGTCCATCCAGGCCAGCAGGTCCCGGGCGGTGCCCACGAAGCGGATCTTGTCGGCCACGCTGGCCACGTGCAGCCGGCACTCCTCGCACGCCGCCAGCAGCTCCTTCCAGGCGCGCAGCACCTCCTGCTCGCGGCCCGCGATGGCCTCGGCGTTGTCGCCGGCGTAGAGCGTGCGCAGCTGCGCCGCGCCCTCCTGCAGCCGCCGCACCTGCGTCACCAGCACCTCCACGTCGTGCTCGAAGGCGCCCAGCGCCCGCTGCAGGGCGCCGGCCGAGCCCCGGCCCTCGCGCGCCGCCAGCTCCGGCAGCCGCCGCCGCTTCTCCTCGATCTGCGCCAGCAGCTCCTTGCAGTCGTTGAAGAACTTGTGCAGCTCGTGCGACGCCGCCAGCATCTGCGCGCGCGTCTCCATCAGCTCCAGCAGGTCGGCCCAGGCCTCGTTGACGCCGTCCTTCCACTCGGCGATGGTGGCGGCGTCCGCGTGGCCGTAGTCGATGAGCTCGTCCACCATCTGGTTGACGGCGGCGATGCGCTCCTGGCCCACGCTGCCCGTCTCGCTGGCGAACTCCAGGAACTTCTCCTGCAGCAGCTGAGGCGGCCCCGGGGCGGGCGCGGGGTCAGGGGCGGGCACGGCCTGGGACCACCAGGGTGGGGTGGGGTGGGGTGGGGTGGGACCTCCAGACATGGGATGGAGGAGGTGGCCAGGACCACCAGGATAGGGCCAGGATGGTGCCAGGACCACCAGGGTGGTGCCAGGATGGTGCCAGGACCACCAGGGTGGTGCCAGGACCACCAGGATGGGGTGGGGATGGCACCAGGACCACCAGGGTGGGGTGGGGTGGGGGTAGGACCTCCAGACAGGGGACAGAGGGAATGGACAGGACCACCAGGGTGGGGCCAGGATGGTGCCAGGACCACCAGGGTGGGGTGGGGTGGAGTAGGACCTCCAGACAGGGGATGGAGGAGATGGACAGGACCACCAGGATAGGGCCAGGGTAGTGCCAGGACCACCAGGGTGGGGTGGGGATGGTACCAGGACCACCAGGGTGGGGCCAGGACCACCAGGGTGGGGTGGGGTGGGCTGGGGGTAGGACCTCCAGACACGGGACAGAGGAGATGGCCAGGACCAGGATGGTGCCAGGACCACCAGGGTGGGGTGGGGTGGGGTGGGGTGGGGTGGGGTAGGACCTCCAGACAGGGGCAGAGGGAATGGACAGGACCACCAGGGTGGGGCCAGGAAGGTGCCAGGACCACCAGGATGGGGTGGGGATGGCACCAGGACCACCAGGGTGGGGTGGGGTGGGCTGGGGGTAGGACCTCCAGACAGGGGATGGAGGAGATGGCCAGGACCAGGATGGTGCCAGGACCACCAGGGTGGGGTGGGCTGGGGTGGGACCTCCAGACACGGGATGGAGGAGGTGGCCAGGACCACCAGGATAGGGCCAGGATGGTGCCAGGACCACCAGGGTGGTGCCAGGACCACCAGGGTGGGGTGGGGGTAGGACCTCCAGACAGGGGATGGAGGAGATGGCCAGGACCACCAGGATAGGGCCAGGATGGTGCCAGGACCACCAGGGTGGGGTGGGGATGGGGGAAGGACCTCCAGACAGGAGATGGAGGAGATGGCCAGGACCACCAGGATGGGGCCAGGATGGTGCCAGGACCACCAGGGTGGGGTGGGGATGGTACCAGGACCACCAGGGTGGGGTGGGGTGGAGTAGGACCTCCAGACAGGGGCAGAGGAGATGGACAGGACCACCAGGGTGGGGCCAGGACCACCAGGAAGGTGCCAGGACCACCAGGATGGGGTAGGGATGGTGGCAGGACCCCCAGCCAGGGAATGGAGGGGGTGGCCAGGACCAGGATGGTGCCAGGACCCCAGGAATCTGCCAGGACCCTCATCCAGGGGCAGAGGGGATGGCCAGGACCACCAGGATGGTGCCAGGACCACCAGAAAGGTGCCAGGACCACCAGGATGGTGCCAGGACCACCAGGATGGTGCCAGGACCACTAGGATGGTGCCAGGACCACCAGGATGGTGCCAGGACCACTAGGATGGTGCCAGGACCACCAGAAGGGTGCCAGGACCACCAGGGGACAGAGGAGATGGTCAGGACCTCTAGGATGGTGCCAGGACCACCAGGAAGATGCCAGGGCCCCTGCCAGAGCTCAGCAAAGGCCCCCAGACCCCTCACGACAGCACCACGAGCCACCACCAACTTCTCCACCCCACCAACTTCTCCACCACCAACTTCTCCACCCCACCTCACCCACGGCACCGAAGCCACCCCACCCTGGCCGCGGCCGCGCCCACCAGCCCCGTGCCGCCCTCACCGTGACGTGCTCGAAGTCCTGCCCCAGCTCGGGCGAGCCGGCCACCACCTCCTTCTCGGCGATCCAGTGCTCCAGCTCGTCCACCTCGCGGTTGAGCTGGTAGAGCCAGTACTGCTGCTCCAGCTTGACCTTGCGCTCCTCCACCAGGTCCTTCAGAGACACGTACAGCCGGTCAACCTGCGACTGCCGCCTGCTGACCTGTTCGCTGCGCAAGGACACCACGGCGCCGTCAGCCCCGCTGGGTGCCCGGGGGCGCCCGGGGTGGGCGGGGCGCGGGCGGGGCGCGGGCGGGGCGTGGGCGGGGCGCGGGCGGGGCGCGGGCGGGGCGCGGGCGGACCTCTGGGGGTGGCCGAGCTCGAGGAGGGCGCGGCACTGGCGGGAGAGCTGGGCGATGGTCTCCTCGTAGTTCTCGATGGTTTGCTCGGTGAGGAGATGCTTCTTGAGGAGCTGCAGGGTGCTCTGCTCGTCCTGCGGGCGGGGGGATGGTGGGGTTGGGGGTTGGCAGCAGCGATTGGTGGGACACAACTCAACCGGTGCAACCAAGCCAACCAACCAACCCAACCCAACCAACCCAACCAACCCAACCCAACCCAATCAAACCAACCCAACCAACCCAACCCAACCCAACCCAACCCAACCAACCCAACCAACCCAACCCAACTCAACCCAACCAACCCAACCCAACCAACCCAACCCAACCAACCCAACCAAGCAAGGCACTCAACCCAACCCAACCAACCCAACCAACCCAACCCAACCAACCCAACCAACCCAACCAACCAACCCAACCCAACCAACCAACCAAACCAACCAACCAACCAAGCCAACCCAACCAAACCAACCCAACCCAACCAACCCAACCCAACCAACCCAACCCAACCCAACCCAACCAACCCAACCCACCCAACCCAACCCAACCAACCCAACCCAACCAACCCAACCCAACCAACCCAACCCAACCCAACCCAACCAAACCAACCCAACCCAACCCAACCAACCCAACCCAACCCAACCAACTCAACCGGTGCAACCAACCCGACCAAACCAACCCAACCAACCCAACCAACCAACTCAACCAAACCAACCCAACCAAACCAACACAACCAAAACAACCCAACTCAACCCAACCAACCCAACCCAACCAATCCAACCCAACCCAATCAACCCAACCCAACCCAATCAACACAACCCAACCACCCAATTAAACCAACCCAACCCAACCAATCCAACCCAATCCAACCCAACCAAACCAACCCCAACCCAACCCAACCAACCCAACCACCCAATTAAACCAACCCAACCCAACCAAACCCATCAAACTCACCCAACCAACCCAACCCAATCCAACCCAACCACCCAATTAAACCAACCCAACCCAACCAACCCAACCACCCAATTAAACCAACCCAACCCAACCAACCCAACCCAATCCAACCCAATCAACCCAACCCTACCAACACAACCCAACCCAACCAATCCAACCCAACCACCCAATTCACCCCATTAAACCAAGCCAACCCAACCAACCCAAGCCATCAAACTCACCCAATTAAACCAACCCAACCAACCCATCAAATTCACCCAACCAATCCAACCCAACCCAACCCAACCAACCCAACCAAACCCAACCACCCAATTAAACCAACCCAACCAAACCCAACCAACCCAACCAACACAACCCAACCAACCAAACCCAACCCAACCCAACCAACACAACCCAACCACCCAATTAAACCAACCCAACCCAACCACCCCAACCCATCCAGTTTACCCAACCCATCCCGTTCACCCAACCCAACCAACCACGCTGACCCAACCGCCGCCGCCGCCCGCCCCGAGCGCCACCTTTCCCTTCTCCTCGTTCATCAGCAGCAGCTCCTGCTCGCCCAGCCACGACTCCACCTCGGCCACGTCGAAGTAGTACTGCTCCAGCTGGAAGGAGGCGTCCAGCGCCTGCTGCCGCCGCTCCGTCTGCTCCTGCAGCTCGGCCCAGAGCGCGCCCAGCCGCTCCAGCAGCGCCCGCACGCCCTCGGCCTCGGGGCTCTTGATGGACGCCACGGCGGCCGCGCGCTCCAGCACCTCGTCCACGCGCGGCCGGTGCACCTGGATCTCCCGGCGCAGGTTCTGAGGGTGCCGTGGGACGGAGGGCTCAGCGTGGGGTGGGACCCTCCCGCTCCAGGAGCACCAGGACGGTGCAAGGTCCCACCTTGGTCTCCCAAACTCCACCCAAAAATGTGAGGAGCTGCCCCAACATCTCCCCATGATCAGTTTTGGGGTCCCACCTTGGGCCCCAAACCCCTCCCCAGAAGGTGAGGAGCTGCCCCAACATCTCCCCATGATCAGTTTTGGGGTCCCACCTTGTTCCTCACCACCACAACCCCTCGTGGTGAATTTTGGGGTCCCACCTTGGCCCCCAAACTCCACCCAAAAATGTGAGGAGCTGCCCCAACATCTCCCCATGATCAGTTTTGGGGTCCCACCTTGCTCCCCACCCCTCCAACCCCTCATGGTGAATTTTGGGGTCCCACCTTGCCCCCAAACCCCTCCCCAGAAGGTGAGGAGCTGCCCCAACATCTCCCCACCACCCCAACCCCTTGTGGCAAATTTTGGGGTCCCACCTTGGCCCCCAAACCTCTCCCCAGAGGGTGAGGAGCTGACCCAACACCTCCCCAACATCTCGTGGTGGATTTTGGGGTCCCACCACGACCCCAGACGCCGCGCGGGCGCTGACCTGGTTCTTCTTGATGAACTGCTGGACGGTCTGGAGGTTGGTGCCGAGGTCCTTGAGCATGGCCAAGGGCAGGCGGTCCTGGACCCACATCTGGGACAGGGGTGGAGCTCGGTGTCATCGCTGTCCCACATCCCACCCCACCCCATCCCCATTTCCGTGTTCACCTCCGTCCCGTCCCCATATTCATCTCATCTTCAACCCATCTCCATCTCCATCATCTCCATCCCATCTCCACCCCCATCCATCTTCATCTCCATCCCATCTCCATCTCCCCCCATTCATCTTGAACTCCATCCCATCTCCATCCAATCTCCTCCATCTTCATGTCTCCTTCATCTCCATCATCTCCATCTCCATCTCCATCTCCATCTCCATCCCATCTTCATCTCCATCCCATCTCCATCCCCATTCATCTTCATCTCCATCCCATCTCCATCTCCATCTCCATCTCCATCTCCATCTCCATCTTCATCTCCATCCCATCTCCATCTCCCCCCCATTCATCTCGAACTCCACCCATCTCCATCCAATCTCCTCCATCTTCACCCCATCTTCATCTCCATTATCTCCATCCCAATCCATCTTCATCTCCATCCCATCTCCTTCTCCATCTTCACCCCATCTTCATCCCCATCCCATCTCTATCCTCATCTCCATCTCCATCCCATCTCCACCCCCATCCATCTTCATCTTCATCCCATCTCCATCTCATCTCCTTCTCCATCTTCATGTCTTCTTCATCTCCATCATCTCCATCCCATCTCTATCTCTATCTCTATCTCTATCTCTATCTCTATCTCTATCTCTATCTCTATCTCTATCTCTATCTCTATCTCTATCTCTATCTCATCTCTATCTCTATCTCTATCTCTATCTCATCTTCATCTCCATCCCATCTCCATCTCCATCCATCTTCATCTTCATTCCATCTCCATCCCATCTCCATCTCCACCCCATTCATCTCAAACTCCATCCAATCTCCTTCTCCATCTTCACCCCCTTCTCCATCATCTCCATCTCCATCCCATCTCCATCCCCATCCATCTTCATCTCATCTCCATCTCCATCCCATCTCCATTTCCATTTCCATCTCCACCCCATCCACCTAAAAGTTCATCCCATCTCATCCCACCTCCTTCTCCATCTTCACTCCCATCTGCATCCCATCTCCATCCCATTCACCTAAAACTCCATCCCATCTCCATTCCATCTCCATCCCATCTCCATTCCATCTCCATTCCATCTCCATTCCATCTCCATCCCCATCCATTTCCATCTTCATTCCAACTCCATCCCATCTCCGTCCAATCTTCTTCTCCATCTTCAATCCCACCTCCATCCCCATCCCATCTTCATCTCCATCCCAACTCCATCTCCACCCCCTTCATCTCAAACCCCATCCCATCTACATCCAGTCTCCTTCCCCATCTTAACCCCCATCTCCATTATCTCTATCTCCATCCCATCTCCATCCCCATCCATCTCCATCTTCATCCTAACTCCATCCCATCTCCATCTCGATCCCCATTCATGTCCATCTCCATCTCCATCTCCACCCCATTCACCTAAAACTAACCCATCTCCTTCTCCATCTCCATCCCATCTCCATCATCTCCATCTCCATCCTATCTCCATCTCATCTCCATCCCATCTCCATCATCTCCACCCCCATCTCCACCTCCACCCCATTCACCTCCACCTCCACCTCCACCCCGCCCCACCCCACCATACTCACCACCTCGTCCTCCAGCTCGTGGCTGACCTGGTGGACCTCCTTGGAGGCCAGCAGGATCCTGCGGCGCTCCTTGAGGGGCTCGATGAGGCGCACGATGCGCGTCCCCACCGCGCTCTGCCGCTCGCCCACGGCCTCGCGCCCGGCCGCCTGCGCCGGCAGCGCCGCCGCCTGCGCCTGCAGCTCGCCCACCTCCTGCGACCACTGCTCCACCTGCGACTCCATGGCCTGCGCGACACGGGGACACCGCGCGTGGAGGCCACCGGGGCCGGGGTGGGACCGACGGCGCCCAGAGCTCCTCCCAAAAAACGTCCCGGCCCCAAAGTGTGGTGGCCTCGTAATTTGGTGTGCACCATAAGCTGGCGGCACCCCCTAGAACTTGGTGCCCACCATAAGATGGTGGCACCTCCCATAATGTGGTGTCCACCACAATCTGGTGTCCACCATAACCTGATGTCAGCCTCCATAACGTGGTGTCCCTCGTAATGTGGTGTCCACCATAACCTGATGTCAGCCTCCATAACATGGTGTCACCCCCATAATGTGGTGTCCACCATAACCTGGTGTCACCCCCAATGACACGGCGGCACCCCCCATAATTTGGTGTCCACCACAATCTGGTGTCCACCATAATCTGGTGTCATCCCCCAAAATGTGGTGTCCCTCATAATGTGGTGTCCATCATAACCTGGTGTCACCCCCCATAATGTGGTGTCCACCATAACTTGGTGTCACCTCCCATAATTTGGTGTCCACCATAACCTGATGTCAGCCTCCATAACGTGGTGTCCCTCGTAATGTGGTGTCCACCATAACCTGGTGGCACCTCCCATAACTTGGTGTCCACCATAACCTGGTGTCACCCCCATAATTTGGTGTCCCTCATAATGTGGTGCCCACCATAACCTGATGTCAGCCTCCATAACGTGGTGTCACCCCCATAACATGGTGTTCCTCCTAATGGGGTGTCCACCATACCTTGGTGTCACCCCTCCATAATGTGGTGTCCACCACAATGTGGTGTCCACCATATGATGTCACCCCCCATAATGTGGTGTCACCCCCACAATCTGGTGTCCACCATGATCTAGTGTCACCCCTCCATGAAGTGCTGTCCTCTATAACTTGGTGTCCACCATAATCTGGCATCACCCCCAAAACCATGGTGTTCGTCATAATGTGGTGCCCACCATAACCTGGTGTCCCTCCATAGCCTGGTGTCCCAACACCACCCAAAATCCACCCAAGGCCCGGTGTCCCCCCAGGGTCTGGTATCCCCCCATGTCCATCTGTCCCCATCCCTGCTGTCCCCATGTCCATCCGTCCCCATGTCCATCTGTCCCCAAGTCCAACTGTCCCCATGTCCAACTGTCCCCATGTCCATCTGTCCCATCCCTGCTGTCCCACGTCCATCTGTCCCCATGTCCATCTGTCCCCATGTCCATCTGTCCCCATGTCCTGCTGTCCCCATGTCCAGCTGTCCCCATCCCTGCTGTCCCCACGTCCATCCGTCCCCATGTCCATCTGTCCCCATGTCCATCTGTCCCCATGTCCAACTGTCCCCATCCCTGCTGTCCCCATGTCCAACTGTCCCCATGTCCATCTGTCCTCATCCCATCTGTCCCCATCCCTGCTGTCCATCTGTCCCCACGCACCTGCAGCCGGTGGAGCTGCCGGCTGACGCTGCGCAGGTCGGAGCTGCCCATGTCCCTCTGTCCCATCCCTGCTGTCCCCATCCCATCTGTCCCCATCCCTGCTGTCCCTCTGTCCCCATGTCCATCTGTCCCCATCCCTGCTGTCCGTCTGTCCCCATCCCTGCTGTCCGTCTGTCCCATCCCTGCTGTCCGTCTGTCCCTGCCCACCTGCAGCCGGTGGAGCTGCCGGCTGACGCTGCGCAGGTCGGAGGTGGCCATGTCCATTTGTCCCCATGTCCATCTGTCCCCATCCCTGCTGTCCGTCTGTCCCCACGCACCTGCAGCCGGTGGAGCTGCCGGCTGACGCTGCGCAGGTCGGAGCCGCCGCCGCCGACGCTCTCGAGCTGCTCCTCGAGCCGGCCCAGCCGCGCCTCCACGTCGGCGAAGCTCCGCGCCAGGCGCTCTGCGGCCGCCGCCTCGGCCAAGCGCCGGCTCCGCGCCTGGCTGGAGCTCTCCAGCTCCTGCCAGCAGCGCCGCAGCTCCTCCAGCTGCCGCCGCACGGCCCCGCTCAGCTCCGGCTTGGCCTGCACCAGCTCCTCGCCCTCCTGCAGGTGGAGACGGGCATGGGGTGAGCACGGGGGGACCCCAAAACCGATCTCCGGGGGTTGGGGAGAGGTTGGGGGAGCTCCTCGCCCTCCTGGAGATGGGCATGGGGTGAGCAAGGGGGGACCCCAAAACTGATCTCCAGGGTTGAGGTGGTGGGGAGCAAGGTGGGACCCCAAAATTCATCACAAATGGTTGGGGAGATGTTGGGAGAGCTCCTCGCCTTTCTGGAGGTGGGGATGGGTGAGGTGGGACCCCAAAACTGATCTCCAGGGGTTGGGGTGGTGGGGAGCAAGGTGGGACCCCAAAATTCACCACAAATGGTTGGGGAGATGTTGGGAGAGCTCCTCGCCCTCCTGGAGGTGGGCTTGGGGTGAGGTGGGACCCCAACATTGATCTCGAGGGGCTGGGGAGATGCTGGAGGAGCTCTTCATGTTCTATGGTGGGGTTTGGGGTGAGGTGGGACTCCAAATTGATCTTGAGGGGTTGGGGAGATGTTGGGCAGCTGCTCAACTTCTGGGGATGGGTTGGGGTGAGCAAGGGGGGACCCCAAAACTGATCTCGAGGGTTGAGGTGGTGGGGAGCAAGGTGGGACCCCAAAATTCATCACAAGTGGTTGGGGAGATGTTGGGAGAGCTCCTCAACTTCTGGGTGATGTGGGACCCAAAATTGATCACAAATGGTTGGGAAGATGTTGGGGCAGCTCCTCAACTTCTGGGGTGGGGTTGGGGTGAGGTGGGACCCCAAAATTGATCTTGAGGGGTTGGGGAGATGCTGGAGGAGCTCTTCATGTTCTATGGTGGGGTTTGGGTGAGGTGGGACCCCAAAATTCATCACAAATGTTTGGGGAGATGTTGGGGCAGCTCCTCGCCTTCCTAAAGGTGGGCTTGGGGTGAGGTGAGACCCCAACATTGATCTCGAGGGTTGAGGTGGTGGGGAGCAAGGTGGGACCCCAAAATTCATCACAAATGGTTGGGGAGATGTTTGGGTAAATCCTCTCCTTCCTGGGATGGGGTTTGGGGGGAGGTGGGACCCCAAAATTCATCACAAATGGTTGGGGAGATGTTGGAGAGCTCCTCACATTCTGGGGTGGTTTAGGGGCCAAGGTGGGACCCCAACATTGATCTCGAGGTGTTGGGGAGATGTTGGGGCAGTTCCTCACCTTCGGGGAGGGGTTTGGGGCAAGGTGGGACCCCAAAATTCATCAAGAGGGGTTGGGGAGATGTTGGGGAGCTCCTCATGTTCTAGGGTGGGGTTGGGGTGAGGTGGGACCCCAAAATTCATCACCAATGGTTGGGGAGATGTTTGGGTAAATCCTCTCCTTCCTGGGATGGGGTTTGGGGTCAAGATGGGGTTTAGGAGCAAGGTGGGACCTCAAAATTCATCTTGAGGGGCTGGGGAGACGTTGGGGAGCTCCTCACATTCTGGGGTGGTTTGGGGCCAAGGTGGGACCCCAAAACTGATCTCGAGGGGTTGGGAGATGTTGGAGCTGCTCCACATCTTCTCGGGTGGGGTTTAGGGCAAGGTGGGACCCCAAAATTCATCACAAATGGTTGGGAGATGTTGGGGCAGTTCCTCAACTTCTGGGGTGGGGTTGGGGTGAGGTGGGACTCCAAAATTCATCATGAGGGGTTGGGAGATGTTGGGAGAGCTCCTCGCCCTCCTGGAGGTGGGGATGGGGTGAGCACGGAGAGACCCCAAAACGATCTCCAGGGGTTGAGGTGGTGGGGAGCAAGGTGGGACCCCAAATTCATCACAAATGGTTGGGGAGATGTTGGGGCAGCTCCTCCCCTCCTGGAGGTGGCTTGGGGTGAGGTGGGACCCCAACATTGATCTCGAGGGGCTGGGGAGAGGTTGGGGGAGCTCCTCACATTCTGGGGTGGTTGGGGGCCAAGGTGGGACCCCAGAATTGACCACGAGGTGTTGGGGTGGGGTTTGGAGCAAGGTGGGACCCCAAAACGATCATGGGAGACGTTGGGAGAGCTCCTCACGTTCTGGGGTGGGGTTTGGGGTGAGGTGGCACCCCAAAATTCATCACAGGGGGTGGGGTGGTGGGGAGCAAGGTGGGACCCCAAAATTGACCACGAGGAGTTGGGAGATGTTGGGGCAGCTCTCATCTTCTCATGGGGGTTACGGGGTCAAGGGAGGGTTTTGGAATCAAGGTGGGACCCCAAAACTGATCAGGGGAGATGCTGGGGCAGCTCCTCACGTTCTGGGGTGGGGTTTGGGGTGAGGTGGGACCCCAAAATTCATCATGGGAGACGTTGGGAGAGCTCCTCATCTTCTCATGGGGGTTTGGGGTGAGGTGGGACCCCAAAATCCACCACGAGGAGTTGGGGAGATGTTGGGGCAGCTCCTCATCTTCTCATGGGGGTTTTGGGGTCAAGGGAGGGTTTTGGAATCAAGGTGGGACCCCAAAATTGACCATGGGAGATGTTGTGGGAGCTCCTCACGTTCTGGGGTGGGGTTTGGGGTGAGGTGGGACCCCAAACTTGATCATGAAGGGTTGGGGTGGGGTTTGGAGCAAGGTGGGTCCCCAACATTGACCACGAGGGGTTGGGTGGTGGGGAGCAAGGTGGGACCCCAAAATTGATCATGGGAGACGTTGGGGGAGCTCCTCACGTTCTGGGGTGGGGTTTGGGGTGAGGTGGGACCCCAAAATTGATCATGGGAGATGTTGGGCAGCTCCTCATCTTCTCATGGGGGTTTGGGGTGAGGTGGGACCCCAAAATTGACCATGGGAGATGTTGGGCAGCTCCTCATGTTCTCATGGGGGTTATGGGGTCAAGGTGGGACCCCAAAAGTGATCACGGGGGGTTGGGGTGGTGGGGGGACACTGAGGGGACCCTGGGGACGTTTCAGGGCGGCCACACGGGGGGGATGGGAGGGGACAGCACGGGGGGGGTGACACGAGTGGGGGTGACACACAGGGGGGGGACACATGGGAGGTGACACGGGGGTGGGGACACACGGGGGATGGCACAGGGGGGTGACACGGGGCAGGTGACACGAGTGGGGGTGACACACAGGGGGTGACACGGGTGGGTGACACACAGGGGACACCACGGGGGGTGACACAGGTTGGGACACCACAGTGGGGATGGCACAGGGGGGTGACACGAAGCAGGTGACACAGGGGGGTGACACGGGGGGGGTGACACGGGTGGGTGACACACGGAGGATGGCACAGGGAGGTGACAAGGAGGGAGTGACACAGGGGGTGACACACAGGGGACACCACGGGAGGTGACACGGGGTGGTGGGGACACACGGGGATGGCACAGGGGGGGTGACACGGGGCAGGTGACACGAGTGGGGGTGACACACAGGGGGTGACACAGGTTGGGGACACACGGGGGATGGCACAGAGGAGTGACACACAGCAGGTGACACAGGTGGGTGACACGGGGGGGTGACACAGGTGGGTGACACACAGGGGACACACACGGGGGGGTGACACAGGTTGGGGACCCACGGGGGGATGGCACAGAGGAGTGACACACAGCAGGTGACACAGGGGGTGACACAGGGGGGTGACACACAGGGGACACCACGGTGGGGTGACACAGGTTGGGGACACACGGGGGATGGCACAGGGGGGTGACACGAAGCAGGTGACACAGGTGGGTGACACAGGTGGGTGACACAGGTGGGTGACACACGGAGGATGGCACAGGGGGGTGACACACAGCAGGTGACACAGGTGGGGGTGACAGGTGGGTGACACACAGGGACACCACAGGGGGGTGACACAGGTTGGGGACACACGGGGGGATGGCACAGAGGAGTGACACACAGCAGGTGACACAGGTGGGTGACACACAGGGGACACCACGGTGGGGGTGACACGGGTTGGGGACACCACAGGGAGGTGACACGGCGGGAGGTGACACACGGGGGGGACGTGACAAGGGGGAGGTGACACAGAGCAGGTGACACGAGGAGGGGACATGGGGGGTGACACACAGGGGATGGCACAGGGGAGGTGACACGGGGGGGGTGACACAGGGGAGTGACACAGGTGGGGGACACACGGGGATGGCACAGGGGAGGTGACACGGGGAGGGGACACAGGGGAGTGACACACAGGGGACACCACTGGGGGTGACATGGGGCAGGTGACACGAGGAGGGGACACACAGGAGGGGGTGACAGGGCTTGGGGACACTCGGCGGGAGTGACACGAGTGGGGGTGACACACACGGGGGGGCGGGGGGTGACACACGGGGGAGGTGACACAGGTCACGGGTTGGGACACTTGGAGGACACACGAGTGGGGGGTGACACACACGGGGGGGGGGTGACACGCGTGGGAGTGACACACACGAGGGACACGGGGGGGGGGGTGACACAGGTTGGGGACACTTGGAAGACACACGAGTGGGGGTGACACACACGGGGGGGGGGGGTGACACGAGTGGGAGTGACACACACGGGGGGATGACACGAGGAGGTGACACATGGCGGGGAGTGACACGAGGAGGTGACACACGGGGGGACACGAGGAGGTGACACACGGGTGTGGGTGACACACAAGGGGGGGGGGTGACACGAGGGGAAGGCGACACCACTTGTGGCTGATCGCGGGGGGGGGGTGGGGGGGGTGACACCCTTGGTGACCGCAGCGCCGACCGGACGCAACCAAAATTTAGGGGGGGGGGGGGGGGGGGGGGGGAGGGGGCGGGAGGGGGCGGGACGCGCGCGTGGGGGGCGGGGCTTGCAGGAGGGGGCGGGGCGTGCAGGAAGAGGGCGGGGCTTGCAGAAAGAGGGCGGGGCTTGCAGAAAGAGGGCGGGGCTTGCAGAAAGATGGCGGGGCTTGCAGGAGGGGCGGGGCTTGCAGGAAGGGGGCGGGGCTTGCAGAAAGAAGGCGGGCTTGCAGGAGGAGGGCGGGGCGTGCAGGAAGAGGGCGGGGCTTGCAGAAAGAGGGCGGGGCGTGCAGGAGGGGGCGGGGCGTGCAGGAGGAGGGCGGGGCGTGCAGGAAGGGGGCGGGGCTTGCAGGAAGGGGCCGGGGCGTGCAGGAAGTGGGCGGGGCTTGCAGAAAGAGGGCGGGGCTTGCAGGAAGAGGGCGGGGCTTGCAGAAAGAGGGCGGGGCTTGCAGGAGGAGGGCGGGGCTTGCAGGAAGGGGGCGGGGCGTGCAGGAGGAGGGCGGGGCGTGCAGGAAGGGGCGGGGCGTGCAGGAAGAGCGCGGGGCTTGCAGGAAGGGGGCGGGGCGTGCAGGAAGGGGGGCGGGGCAGCGCGCCAGCATCACCCACCCCCCTCCCCCTCCCCCCCCCGCTCCCCTCCCCTCCCCTCCCCCCCCAGTGCAATGGAACCTTCTCGATCCTCTGGAGCCACTCGCGGTTCTGCGCCAGCTCGGCCAGGAACGCCGGGTGCTGCAGCCACGGCTTGGGGGGCGCCCGCGGGGGGGGGTCCCGCGTGGGGTCCGCGGCCATCAGCGCCTTCTCGCGGGCCCACGCATCCAACTGCGGGGGGAGCGCCACCGTGGGGAGGGGGGATGGAGAGGGGGGGGACCCCCCCCTTGGTGACCCCCGAGAAATAAAAAATTCAAAAAAAAAAAAAAATCCCGCCCAAAAAAAAAAAAAAAATATATATATATATATATCTATATATCTATATCTATATATATCGGGAGGAGCTTCTTCTTTAAAAAAAAAAAAATATATATATATATATATATGGGGAGGAGGTTCTTTTTTAAAAAAAAAAAATAATCAAATATTCTCGCCCTTAAAAAAAATAATATTTCAGGGGTCTCCTCTTTTCTTCTTAAAACCACCCAAAAAAAAAAATATATATATATATCGGGAGAGCTTCTTCTTTAAAAAAAAAATAATCGAAATATTCTCACCCTTAAAAAAGTAATATTTTACGGATCTCCTCTTTTAGTCTTAAAAAAAAAAAATCTAAATATTATATATATATATATATATATATCGGGAGGAGCTTCTTCTTTAAAAAAAAAAAAAAATCAAAATATTCTCGCCCTTAAAAAAAATAATAATATTTCAGGGGTTTCCTCTTTTAGTCTTAAAAAAAATCGAAATATTCTCGCCCTTAAAAAAATAATATTTCAGGGGTCGCCTCTTTTAGTCTTAAAAAAAAAAATCTAAATAAATTCCACCCCCCCTCAAAAAAAAAAAAAAAAATCGGGAGGAGCTTCCTGTTAAAAAAAATAATAAAAAAAAAATTTTCCCCCCTAAAAAAATAATTCAGGGGTCTCCTCGTTTTTTCTATTAAAAAAATCAAATATTCCCCCCCACCAAAAAAAAAAAATCGGGAGGAGCTTCCTCTTAAAAAAAAAAAATCAAAATATTCCCCCCCCTGCCCTAAAAATAAGAATTCAGGGGTCTCCTGTTTGTTCCTATTAAAAAAATCAAAATATTCCCCCCCGCTAAAAAAAATAATTCAGGGGTCTCTTTTCTCCTAAAATAATCGAAATAAATTCCCCCTCAAACAAAAAATAAATTCAGGGGTCTCCTCTTTTATTCTTAAAATAAATCTAAATAAATTCTTCCCCCCAAAAAAATTGCTCATTTTTTTTTCTTAAAAAAAAAAAAAAAAATCGAATAAATTCTCCCTCTCCAAAAAATAATTCAGGGGTCTCCTCTTTTATTCCTAAAAGAAATCTAAATTAATTCTCCCCCCTCCAAAAATGAATAATTCAGGGGCCTCTCTTTCTTAAAATAATCTAAATAAATTCCCCTCCTCCAAAAAAAAAAATAAAATGAGGCGAATTCTCTTTTTCTCTTAAAAATAACTAAATATTCCCCCCCTAAAAAATCGGGAGTTGCTTCTCCTCTTTTTCCCCCTCCCCAAAAAAATAAAATCAGGAGAAATCCAAAAAAATAAAATCAGGAGAAATCCCCACTTTTTTTTTTTCCTAAAAAGTAAAATAAATTAGAAGCCCCCTCGTATTGTTATAAAAAGAAAAAAAAATCAACTCCCCCCACTCTGTTTTTCGTCTTTTTTGCCTCAAAAATTGCAGAGGGGAAGGGGGAGAGGAACCAGATTTTTAAAAAATTAAATAAATAAAAAAGGGGAGAGGAGCCCCCAAAAAAATCCAAAAATCGGCGAGGGGAGCCCCAAAATAACCCCAAAAATAGAGAAGGAGACCCCGAAATAATCCCAAAAAACAAATCCTAAAAATCGGCGAGGGGACCCTAAAATAATCCCAAAAATGGGGAAGGAGACCCCCAAAATAATTCCCCCCAAAAAATCCCAAAATAGAGAAGGAGACCCCCAAAATATTCCCCCAAAAATCCCAGAAATAGGTGAGAGGAACCCCAAAAAATCTCCAAAAAAAATCTCAAAAACAGGCGAGGGGACCCCTAAAAAAAAATCTCAAAAAACCCCCAAAAATAAGCGAGGAGACCCCCCCAAAATAATCCCAAAAATAGGCGAGGGGACCCCCCAAATAATCCCAAAAATAGAGAAGGAGACCCCAAAATAATCCCCCCAAAAATTCCCAAAAATAGAGAAGGAGACCCCCCAAAAAATCTCAAAAAAATCGCAAAAATAAGTGAGAAGACCTTCCCAAAATAATCCCAAAAATAGAGAAGGAGACCCCAAAAGAATCTCAAAAAAATCCCAAAAATAAGTGAGAAGACCTTCCCAAAATAATCCCAAAAATAGAGAAGGAGACCCCGAAAATAACCCCCAAAAAATCCCAAAAATAGAGAAGGAGACCCCAAAAAATCTCAAAAAAAAAAAAAATCCCCAAAACAGGCGAGGGGACCCCTAAAAAAAATCTCAAAAAAATCCTAAAAATAAGCGAGGAGATCCCCCAAAATAATCCCAAAAATAGAGAAGGAGACCCCAAAAAAATCTTAAAAATCCCAAAAATAAGTGAGAAGACCTTCCCAAAATAATCCCAAAAATAGAGAAGGAGACCCCCAAAATAATCCCAAAAATAGGCGAGGGGACCCCTAAAATAACCCCCAAAAAAAATCCAAAAATAGAGAAGGAGACCCCAAAATAATCCCCCCAAAAAAACCCCAAAAATAGAGAAGGAGACCCCTAAAATAACCCCCAAAAAAAGCCAAAAATAGAGAAGGAGACCCCTAAAATAACCCCAAAAATAATCCCAAAAATAGAGAAGGAGACCCCCAAAATAACCCCCAAAAAAACCCCAAAAATAGGCGAGGAGACCCCAAAATAATCCCCAAAAAAACCCCAAAAACAGCCGAGCCCCCTCCCCCCCCTTCCCAAAATAAATCCGAAACGGGAACGGGCGCCAGCGGCCCCTCCCCCTCCCCCTTTTCCCCCCAAAAAGCGGCGGATTCGGGGTCGGGAGGGTGGGGGGAGGGGGTGAGGATGAGGATGGAGGGGGAGGGGGGGGAGGGGGTGAGGATGAGGATGGAGGGGAGGAGGGGGAGGGGGGATGAAGATGGAGGAGGAGGAGGAGGAGGGGGACGGGGATGATGGAGGAGGAAGGAGCAGGAGGGTGAGGATGAGGATGAGGGCGATGGAGAGGAAGGCTGCGGAGGCTGCGGAGGGTGAGGAGGGTGAGGAGGAGGAGGATGAGGAGGGTGAGGATGAAGAGGCCGCCGCGGCTCCCGGCCGTGATGCAGCAAATCCCGGGCGGAGCGGAGCGGAGCGCAGCGAGCGCCGGATGAGCCCGAGGAGATGCGGCCAAAAAATCCCCGCAGCGGCGGGGGAAGCGGCGACGGAGCCCGGAATGCCCCAAATCCACCCCAAATCACCCCAAAAGCCGCACGGAATCACCCCAAAAACACCCCCAAAGCCATCCCAAATATTCCTACAGAACCCACCCCAAATATCCCCACAAAATTCACTCCAAATCCAACCTAAATCACCTCAAAATTCACTCCAAATCCACCTCCAATCACCCCAAAATTCACTCCAAATCCATCCCAAATCACCCCAAAATCCACATGAAATCACCCCAAAATTCACTCCAAATCCACCCCAAATCACCCCAAAATTCACTCCAAATCCACCCCAAATATCCCCACAAAATCCACCCCAAATCCACCCTAAATCACCTCAAAATCCACCCCAAATCCATCCAAAATTCACCCCAAAATCACCCCCAAAGCCATCCCAAATCGATCCCCACAAAATTCACCCAAAATACCCACGAAATTCATCCCAAATCCACCCCAAATCACCCCAAAATCCACACGGAATCACCCCAAAATCACCCCCAAAGCCATCCCAAATATCCCTACAAAACCCACCCCAATAATCCCCACAAAATCCACCCCAAATCCACCCTAAATCACCCCAAAATTCACTCCAAATCCACCCCAAATCCACCCTGAATCACCTCAAAATCCACACGGAATCACCCCAAAATCCACCCCAAATTCAACCCAAATATTCCTACAGAACCCACCCCAAATATCCCCACAAAATTCACCCCAAATCCACCCTAAATCACCCCAAAATTCACACGAAATCACCCCAAAATCACTCCCAAAGCCATCCCAAATCGATCCCCACAAAATTCACCCAAAATCCCCACAAAATTCATCCCAAATCCACCCCGAAATTAACCCCAAATCCATCCAAAATCCACCCCAAATCCACCCCAAAATTACGCCAAAATTCACCCCAAATCCACCCCAAAATTACCCCAAAATTCACCCCAAATCCATCCAAAATTCACCCCTAAAATCCACACAAAATCACCCCAAATCCACCCCCAAATCACCCAAATTCACCCCAAATCATCCCCAAAGCCATCGCAAATATCCCCAAAAAATCCACCCCAAAACCAACCCCAAATTCATCCAAATCCGCCCCAAAATTAACCCCAAATCCATCCAAATTCACCCCAAAATCCACACAAAATCACCCCAAATTCACCCCGAAATCACCCCCAAAGCCACCCCAAATATCCCTACAAAACCCACCCCAAATATCCCACAAAATCCACCCCAAATCCACCCTAAATCAACCCAAAATTCACTCCAAATCCATCCCAAAATTAACCCCAAATCCACCCCAAAAAATCACCCCAAAATCCCCAAATTCACCCCAAAATCCACCCCGAATTCACCCCAAAATCTCCCGAATTCACCCCAAATCCCACCCTAAAATTGACCCCAAATCCACCCCAAATCCCCCTAAATTCACCCCAAATCACTCCAAAATCCACCCCAAAAATTCACCCCAAAACCACCCCAAAATCCCCCGAATTCACCCCAAATCCACCCCAAAATTCACCCCAAATCCCCCTAAATTCACCCCAAAATTCACCCCAAAATCCCCCCAAAATCCACCCCAAAATCCACCGAATTCACCCCAAATCCCACCCCAAAATTGACCCCAAATCCATCCCTAAACCACCCAAAATCCCCCTAAATTCACCCCAAATCCGCCCCGAATTCACCCCAAAATTCACCCCAAATCCCCTGAATTCACCCCAAATCCACCCCAAAAATTCACCCCAAAATCCACCCCAAAATCCCCCGAATTCACCCCAAATCCGCCCCGAATTCACTCCAAAATTGACCCCAAAATTGACCCCAAATCCCCCTAAATTCACCCCAAAATTCACCCCAAAAATTCACCCCAAAATCACTCCAAAATCCACTCCAAAATCACCCCAAAATCACCCCAAAATCACCCCAAAATCTACCCCAAAAATTCACCCCAAATCCACCCCAAAATCCCCCGAATTCACCCCAAATCTTTGGGCTGAGAGATCTCCTGGCATGGACCACAGAAGGTCCCACCCCACCACCAGCGAAGCCTCCTGAGATGCTGAGGAACCTCTTGGGGAACCCTGAGGGTCTTGGAGACCCCCAAATCCAACCCCAAACCCATGGGGCGACACCTTTGGGCTGAGAGATCTCCTGGCATGGACCACAGAAGGTCCCACCCCACCACCAGCGAAGCCTCCTGAGATGCTGAGGAACCTCTTGGGGAACCCTGAGGGTCTTGGAGACCCCCAAACCCATGGGGCGACACCTTTGGGCTGAGCCATCTCCTGGCATGGACCACAGAAGGTCCCACCCCACCACCAGCGAAGCCTCCTGAGATGCTGAGGAGCATCTTGGGGACCTCCCTGGCCCAACTCTGGGGGAGATTTTGGAGGTCCCACCCACCCCAAACCCCCCACCGGTGACCCGAGGTGGAGCCCAAATGGACCAGGAGGTGACACCAGGGGGGGGCCTGACCACCCCCAGGAGAACCCGGAGGAGAACCCGGAGGAGAACCCGGAGGAGAACCGGGAGGAGAACCGGGAGGAGAACCCGGAGGAGAACCCGGAGGAGAACCGGGAGGAGAACCCGGAGAACTGGGAGGAGAACCCGGAGGAGAACCGGGAGGAGAACCCGGAGGAGAACCGGGAGGAGAACCGAGAGGAGAACGGGAGGAGAACCCGGAGGAGAACCGGGAGGAGAACCGGGAGGAGAACCCGGAGGAGAACCCGGAGGAGAACCGGGAGGAGAACCCGGAGGAGAACCGGGAGGAGAACCGGGAGGAGAACCGGGAGGAGAAGCCGGAGGAGAACCGGGAGGAGAACCCGGAGGAGAACCGGGAGGAGAAGCCGGAGGAGAACCGGGAGGAGAACCCGGAGGAGAACCGGGAGGAGAACCCGGAGGAGAACCGGAGGAGAACCCGGAGGAGAACCGGGAGGAGAACCCGGAGGAGAACCCGGAGGAGAACCCGGAGGAGAACCCGGAGGAGAACTGGGAGGAGAACCGGGAGGAGAACCGGGAGGAGAACCCGGAGGAGAACCCGGAGGAGAACCCGGAGGAGAACCCGGAGGAGAACCGGGAGGAGAACCCGGAGGAGAACCGGGAGGAGAACCGGGAGGAGAACCGGGAGGAGAACCCAGAGGAGAACCGGGAGGAGAACCGGGAGGAGAACCGGGAGGAGAACCGGGAGGAGAACCCAGAGGAGAACCGGAGGAGAACCGGGAGGAGAACCCGGAGGAGAACCCGGAGGAGAACCGGGAGGAGAACCCAGGCCCACCACGGAGGTTTTGGGGGATGTCCCCGTTTCCATGGCCTGACCTGGCGGCGAGGAGGGGTCTGGGTTGATTTGGGGAGGGGTCCCGGGTTATTTGGGGAGGGGTCCCAGGTTATTTGGGGAGGGGTCTGGGTTGATTTGGGGAGGGGGTCCCGGGTGATTTGGGGAGGGGTCTGGGTTGGTTGATTTGGGGAGGGGTCCCGGGTTGATTTGATTTTGGGGAGGGGTCCCGGTTTCCATGGCAACGCCCCCTGACCTGGCGGCAAGGAGGGGTCCCGGGTTATTTGAGGAGGGGTCCCGGGTTATTTGGGGAGGGGTCCCGGGTTATTTGGGGAGGGGTCCCGGGTTGGTTGATTTGGGGAGGGGTCCCGGGTTATTTGGGGAGGGGTCTGGGTTGATTTGGGGAGGGGTCCCGGGTTGGTTGATTTGAGGAGGGGTCCCGGGTTATTTGGGGAGGGGTCCCGGGTTATTTGGGGAGGGGTCCCGGGTTGGTTGATTTGGGGAGGGGTCCCGGGTTATTTGGGGAGGGGTCCCGGGTTATTTGGGGAGGGGTCTCGGTTGATTGAGTTGGGGAGGGGTCCCGGGTTATTTGGGGAGGGGTCTCGGGTTGGTTGATTTGGGGAGGGGTCCCGGTTTCCATGGCAATGCCCCCTGACCTGGCGGCGAGGAGGGGTCTGGGTTGATTTGGGGAGGGGTCTCGGTTGATTTGATTTTGGGGAGGGGTCTTGGTTGATTGATTTGGGGAGGGGTCTGGGTTGATTTGGGGAGGGGTCTCAGATGATGGGGAGGGGTCTCGGGTTGATTTGATTTGGGGAGGGGTCCCGGGTTATTTGGGGAGGGGTCCCGGGTTATTTGGGGAGGGGTCTCGGTTGATTGAGTTGGGGAGGGGTCCCGGGTTATTTGGGGAGGGGTCTCGGGTTGGTTGATTTGGGGAGGGGTCCCGGTTTCCATGGCAATGCCCCCTGACCTGGCGGCGAGGAGGGGTCCCGGGTTATTTGAGGAGGGGTCTGGGTTGATTTGATTTTGGGGAGGGGTCCCGGGTTATTGGGAGGGGTCCCGGGTTATTTGGGGAGGGGTCCCGGTTTATTTGGGGAGGGGTCCCGGGTTGGTTGATTTGGGGAGGGGTCCCAGGTTATTTGGGGAGGGGTCTGGGTTGATTTGATTTGGGGAGGGGTCCGGGTTGGTTGATTTGGGGAGGGGTCCCGGGTTATTTGGGGAGGGGTCTGGGTTGATTTGGGGAGGGGGTCTGGGTTGATTTGATTTGGGGAGGGGTCCCGGGTTATTTGAGGAGGGGTCCCGGGTTATTTGGGGAGGGGTCCCGGGTTATTTGGGCAGGGGTCCCGCGTTATTTGGGGAGGGGTCCCGGGTTGGTTGATTTGGGGAGGGGTCCCGGTTTCCATGGCAACGCCCCCTGACCTGGCGGCGAGGAGGGGTCTGGGTTGGTTGATTTGGGGAGGGGTCCCGGGTTATTTGGGGAGGGGTCCCGGGTTGGTTGATTTGGGGAGGGGTCCCGGGTTATTTGGGGAGGGGTCCCGGGTTGGTTGATTTGGGGAGGGGTCCCGGGTTATTTGGGGAGGGGTCCCGGGTTGATTTGATTTGGGAGGGGTCCCGGGTTGGTTGATTTGGGGAGGGGTCCCGGGTTGATTTGATTTGGGGAGGGGTCCCGGGTTGGTTGATTTGGGGAGGGGTCCCGGTTTCCATGGCAACGCCCCCTGACCTGGCGGCGAGGAGGGGTCCCGGGTTATTTGGGGGGGGTCCCGGGTTGGTTGATTTGGGGAGGGGGTCCCGGGTTATTTGGGGAGGGGTCTGGGTTATTTGAGGAGGGGTCCCGGGTTATTTGGGGAGGGGTCCCGGGTTATTTGGGGAGGGGTCCCGGGTTGGTTGATTTGGGGAGGGGTCCCGGTTTCCATGGCAACGCCCCCTGACCTGGCGGCACTCCCGCCGGAAGCTCTGCAGCCGCAGCTGCTCCTGGAGGCGCCGCGCCCACGCCTGGGCCCGCTGCTGCAGGCGGTGGCTCCTGGGGGGGGGGGGACCAACGATTAACACCTAATTAACCCCTAATTAGCCCTTAATTAACCCTTCATTAGCCCCTTAATTAATCCCTAATTAACTCCTGATTAAACCTTAATTAACCCCTAATGGACCCTTAATTAACCCTTAATTAACCCCTGATTAACCCTTAATTAACCTCTTATTAACCCTTAATTAACCCCTAACTAACCCTTAATTAACTCTTAATTAACCCAGAATTAACCCTTAATTAACCCTTAATTAACCCCTAATTAGTCCTTAATTAACCTTTAATTAACCATTAATTAACCCCTGATTAACCCTTAATTAACCGCTAATTAACCCCTGATTAACTTCTGATTAACCCTTAATTAACCCCTAATGGACCCTTACTTAACCCCTAATTAACCCCTAATTAACCCCTGATTAACCTCTGATTAACCCCTTAATTAACCCCTGATTAACCCCTGATTAACCCTTAATTAACCCTGATTAACCCTTAATAAACCCTTAAGTAACCCCTAATTAACCCTTAATTACCCCCTGATTAACCCTTTATTAATCCCTGATTAACCCTTAATTAGCCTCTGATTAACCCGATTAACTTCTGATTAAACCCTGAATTAACCCCTAATGGATCCTTAATTAACCCTAATTAACCCCTGATTAACCTCTGATTAACCCCTTAATTAACCCCTGATTACCCCTAATTTACCCTTAATTAACCCCTAATTAACCTTAATTAACCCATGATTAACCCCTTAATTAACCCCTGATTAACCCCTAATTAACCCTTAATTAACCCCTGATTAACCCCTAATTAACCCCTAATTAACCCCTAATTAACCCCAAATTAACCCCTAATTAACCCCTGACCCTCCCCTCAGGGGGGAAACTGAGGCACGAGGTCCCCCCTGGGCTCCAGCAGCCGATCCCGCCCCCGCCCCCGCTCCTGGGGAGTTTTGGGGGTTCGGGGTCAAATTTGGGGGGTTCGGGGTCAAATTTTGGGGGTTCGGGGTCAAATTTGGGGGGTTCTGGGTGAAGTTTTGGTGTCCAGGGTGGAGTTTTGGGGGTCCTGGGTGGAGTTTTGGGGGTTCGGGGTCAAATTTTGGGGGTTCTGGGTGGAGTTTTGGGGTCCTGGGTGGAGTTTTGGGGTCCTGGGTGGAGTTTTGGGGGTTCGGGGTCAAATTTGGGGGTTCTGGGAGGAGTTTTGGGGTCCTGGGAGGAGTTTTGGGGTCCAGGGTGGAAATTTGGGGTTCTGGGAGATGTTTTGGGGGTCCTGGGTGGAGTTTTGGGGGTCCTGGGTGGAATTTTGGGGTTCGGGGTCAAATTTTGGGGGTTCTGGGTGGAGTTTTGGGGTCCTGGGTGGAGTTTTGGGGTTCAGGGTCAAATTTTGGGGTCCTGGGTGGAGTTTTGGGGTCTTGGGTGGAGTTTCGGGGTCCTGGGTCAAATTTTGGGGTTCAGGGTCAAATTTTGGGGTCCTGGGTGGAGTTTTGGGGTCCAGGGTGGAGTTTTGGGTCCTGGGTGGAAATTTGGGGTTCTGGGAGATGTTTTGGGGGTTCTGGGTGGAGTTTTGGTGTCCAGGGTGGAGTTTTGGGGGTCCTGGGTGGAATTTTGGGGTTCAGGGTCAAATTTTGGGGTCCTGGGTGGAGATTTGGGGTCCTGGGTGGAGTTTTGGGGTCCTGGGTCAAATTTTGGGGGTTCGGGGTCAAATTTTGGGGGTCTGGGAGGAGTTTTGGGGTCCAGGGTGGAAATTTGGGGTTCTGGGAGATGTTTTGGGGTCCTGGGTGGAGTTTTGGGGGTCCTGGGTGGAGTTTTGGGGGTTCGGGGTCAAATTTTGGGGGGTTCTGGGTGGAGTTTTGGGGTCCTGGGTCAAATTTTGGGGTTCGGGGTCAAATTTTGGGGGTCCTGGGTCAAATTTGGGGTTCTGGGAGGAGTTTTGGGGTCCTGGGAGGAGTTTTGGGGTCCTGGGTCAAATTTTGGGGGTTCGGGGTCAAATTTTGGGGTTCTGGGAGGAGTTTTGGGTTCCTGGTGGAGTTTTGGGGTCCTGGGTGGAATTTTGGGGTTCAGGGTCAAATTTTGGGGTCCTGGGTGGAGTTTTGGGGGTTCTGGGTGGAGTTTTGGGTTCCTGGGTGGAGTTTTGGGTTCCTGGGATGGAATTTTGGGGTTCAGGGTCAAATTTTGGGGTCCTGGGTGGAGTTTTGGGGTCCTGGGTGGAATTTTGGGGTTCCGGGATGGAATTTTGGGCTCCTGGGTGGAGTTTGGGAGGTTCTGGGTGGAGTTTTGGGTTCCTGGGTGGAGTTTTGGGGTCCTGGGAGGAGTTTTGGGGTCCTGGGTGGAAATTTGGGGTTCTGGGAGATGTTTGGGGGTCCTGGGTGAAGTTTTGGTGTCCAGGGTGGAGTTTTGGGTTCCTGGGTGAAATTTTGGGGTTCAGGGTCAAATTTTGGGGGTCCTGGGTGGAGTTTTGGGGTTCCGGGATGGAATTTTGGGCTCCTGGGTGGAGTTTGGGAGGTTCTGGGAGATGTTTTGGGGTTCCAGGATGGAGTTTTGGGTTCCTGGATGGTTTTGATGGGTCCTGGGTGGAATTTTGGGTTCTGGGTCAAATTTTGGGGGTCTTGGATGGAATTTTGGGTTCCTGGGTGGAGTTTGGGAGATTCTGGGTGAAGTTTTGGGTTCTGGGAGATGTTTTGGGGTTCCGGAATGGAGTTTTGGGTTCCTGGATGGTTTTGATGGGTCCTGGGTGCAGTTTTGGGGTCCTGGGTGCAGTTTGGGGTCCTGGGAGGAGTTCTGGGGGTCCTGGGTGGAATTTTGGGGTTCTGAGTGAAGTTTTGAAGGTTCTGGGAGATGTTTTGGGTTCCTGGGTGGGGTTTTGGGTTCCTGGGTGGAGTTTTGGGGTCCTGGGTGGAATTTTGGGGTTCCTGGGTGGAGTTTTGGGGTCCAGGGTGAAATTTGGGGTTCTGGGAGATGTTTTGGGGGTCCTGGTGAAGTTTTGGTGTCCAGGGTGGAGTTTTGGGGGTCCTGGGTGGAATTTTGGGTTCAGGGTCAAATTTTGGGGTCCTGGGTGGAGTTTTGGGGGTTCTGGGTGGAGTTTTGGGGTCCTGGGTCAAATTTTGGGGGTTCGGGGTCAAATTTGGGGTCCTGGGTGGAGTTTTGGGGTCCTGGGTGGAAATTTGGGGTTCTGGGAGATGTTTTGGGTTCCTGAGTCAAATTTTGAGTTCCTGGGTGGAGTTTTGGGGGTTCGGGGTCAAATTTTGGGGGTTCTGGGAGGAGTTTTGGGGTCCTGGGAGGAGTTTTGGGGTCCTGGGTGGAAATTTGGGGTTCTGGGAGATGTTTTGGGGGTCCTGGGTGAAGTTTTGGTGTCCAGGGTGGAGTTTTGGGGGTCCTGGGTGGAATTTTGGGGTTCAGGGTCAAATTTTGGGGTCCTGGTGGAGTTTTGGGGTTCCGGGATGGAATTTTGGGGTCCTGGGTGGAGTTTGGGAGGTTCTGGGAGATGTTTTGGGGTTCCAGGATGGAGTTTTGGTTCCTGGATGGTTTTGATGGGTCCTGGGTGGAATTTTGGGTTCTGGGTCAAATTTTGGGGGTCTTGGTG
The DNA here is from genome assembly GCF_035770615.1 of Melospiza melodia melodia. NCBI lineage: Eukaryota > Metazoa > Chordata > Aves > Passeriformes > Passerellidae > Melospiza > Melospiza melodia. The sequence continues at coordinate 95,684 of NW_026948510.1, forward strand.
GAATTTTGGGGTCCTGGGTCAAATTTTGGGGGTCTTGGATGGAATTTTGGGTTCCTGGGTGGAGTTTGGGAGATTCTGGGTGAAGTTTTGGGGTTCTGGGAGATGTTTTGGGGTTCCGGAATGGAGTTTTGGGTTCCTGGATGGTTTTGATGGGTCCTGGGTGCAGTTTTGGGGTCCTGGGTGGAGTTTTGGGGTCCTGGGTGGAGTTTTGGGGTCCTGGGTGGAATTTTGGGGTTCTGAGTGAAGTTTTGAAGGTTCTGGGAGATGTTTTGGGTTCCTGGGTGGGGTTTTGGGTTCCTGGGTGGAGTTTTGGGGTCCTGGGTGGAATTTTGGGGTTCCTGGGTGGAGTTTTGGGGTCCAGGGTGGAAATTTGGGGTTCTGGGAGATGTTTTGGGGGTCCTGGGTGAAGTTTTGGTGTCCAGGGTGGAGTTTTGGGGGTCCTGGGTGGAATTTTGGGGTTCCGGGTCAAATTTTGGGGTCCTGGGTGGAGTTTTGGGGTTCCGGGATGGAATTTTGGGCTCCTGGGTGGAGTTTGGGAGGTTCTGGGTGGAGTTTTGGGTTCCTGGGTGGAGTTCTGGGGGTCTTGGATGGAATTTTGGGTTCTAGGTGGAGTTTTGGGTTCCTGGGAGATGTTTTGGGTTCCTGGTGGTTTTGATGGGTCCTGGGTGGAGTTTGGGAGGTTCTGGGTGGAGTTTTGGGTTCCTGGGTGAAGTTTTGGTGTCCTGGGAGATGTTTTGGGTTCCTGGATGGAATTTTGGGGGTCCTGGGAGATGTTTTGGGTTCTTGAGTAGAGTTTTGGGGGTTCTGGGTGGAGTTTTGAGGTTCTGGGCGGTTTTGATGAGTTCTGGGTGAAGTTTTGGGTTCCTGGGTGGAACTTTGGGGTCCTGGATGGAATTCTGTGGTCCTGGGTGGAGTTTTGGGGTCCTGGGTGGACTTCGGGAGGTTCTGGGTGGAGTTTTGGGGTCCTGGGTCAAATTTTGGGGTCCTGGGTGGAGTTTTGGATTCCTGGATGGTTTTGATGGGTCCTGGGTGGAGTTTGGGAGGTTCTGGGAGGAGTTTTGTGGTCCTGGGAGATGTTTTGGGTTCCTGAGTCAAATTTTGGGTTCCTGGGTGGAGTTTTGGTTTCCTGGGAGATGTTTTGGGTTCCTGGGTGGAATTTTGGGGTTCCGGGATGGAATTTTGGGGTCCTGGGTGGAGTTCTGGGGGATTCTTGGGTGGAGTTTTGGGTTCCTGGGTGGAATTTTGGGGGTCTTGGATGGAATTTTGGGGTTCTAGGTGGAGTTTTGGGTTCCTGGGAGATCTTTTGGGTTCCTGGGAGATGTTTTGGGTTCCTGGATGGTTTTGATGGGTCCTGGGTGGAGTTTTGAGGTTCTGGGTGGAGTTTTGGGTTCCTGGGTGGAATTTTGGGGTTCCTGGGAGATGTTTTGGGTTCCTGCGAGGAGTTTTGGGGTCCTGGGTCAGATTTTGGGGGTCCTGGATGGAATTTTGGGTTCCTGGGTGGAGTTTGGAGGTGCTGGATGGAGTTTTGGGGTTCCTGGGAGCTCCTGCTGGGTGTCCCTGGTGGCCCAGGGGTCTCCATGGTGGCCCAGGGGTCTCCTGGTGGCCCAGGGGTCTCCTGGTGGTCCCACCTGTCGCGCAGCTCCTCCACGGCCTGGGCCACGCGGTCGCTGTTGGGGTGGCCCTGGCGCTGGAGGCTCTCGCCGGCCTGCAGGACCAGCTGGACCTTCTGCAGGTTGAGCTCCAGCGTGGTGGTGAAGTCCTTGTGCTTCTTCAGCGCCTTGGTCACCCCTTCCACCGAGTCGGGCAGCTCGGCGTGGGCCAGCGCGGTCTCCTGGTGGGGTTGGGGACATCTGAGATGGCCTTGGCGTGGTGGCACCTCAAAGCCACAGGAGATCCACCAGGGCTGGTGGCACCCAAAGCCACAGGAGATCCACCAGGGCTGGGGACACCCAAAGCCACAGGAGATCCACCAGGGCTGGTGGCACCTCAAAGCCACAGGAGATCCACCAGGGCTGGTGGCACCCAAAGCCACAGGAGATCCACCAGGGCTGGGGACACCCAAAGCCACAGGAGACCACCAGGGCTGGTGGCACCTCAAAGCCACAGGAGATCCACCAGGGCTGGGGACACCCAAAGCCACAGGAGATCCACCAGGGCTGGGGACACCCAAAGCCACAGGAGATCCACCAGGGCTGGTGGCACCCAAAGCCACAGGAGATCCACCAGGGCTGGTGGCACCCAAAGCCACAGGAGATCCACCAGGGCTGGGGACATCCAAAGCCACAGGAGATCCACCAGGGCTGGTGGCACCCAAGTCCACCCAGCAGGACCTTCCACCACCCAAGTCCACCCAGCAGGGGCTGGTGGCACCCAAGTCCATCACTCAAGACCTTCTACAAACCATTCCCACCACCCAAAATCTCCTTCCACCCATCTCCATCAACCGGGACCTTCTCCCAACCATTGTCCCCATCACCCACCCACCATCTCCACCACCCCAGAGCTTCTAACCATGGTCCTCATCACCCACCCACCATCTCCACCAACCAGGACCTTCTCCCATCCCCACCACCCTGTCCACCTCCCAGACCTTCTCCCACCCATCACTCATCCATCATCTCCACCAACCAAGACCTTCTCCCAACCCATCCCACCACCGTGTCCACCTCCCAGCCCATCCCACCACCACGTTCTCCACCCAGACCTTCTCCCAGACCTTCTCCCAGCCCATCCCACCACCACGTTCTCCACCCAGATCTCCACCCAGACCTTCTCCCCGCCCATCCCACCACCATGTTCTCCTCCATGTCCACCTCCCAGACCTTCTCCCACCCATCACTCATCCATCATCTCCACCAACCAAGACCTTCTCCCACCCATGGGCCCCATCACCCATCCATGATCTCCACCACCCCAGACCTTCTCCCATCCCACCACCATGTTCTCCACCCAGACCTCCTCCCAGACCTTCTCACCACCACGTCCTCCTCCCAGACCTTCTCCCACCCATCACCCATCCATCATCCCCACCAACCAAGACCTTCTCCCCGCCCATCACTCATCCATCATCTCCATCAACCAGGACCTTCTCCCACCCCACCCCAACCACCACGTCCACCTCCCATCCCATCCCACCACCACGTTCTCCACCCTGTCCTCCTCCCAGACCTTCTCCCGTCCCATCCCACCACCACGTCCACCCCCCAGACCTCCTCCCACCCACCACCCATCCATCATCTCCATCAATCAAGACCTTCTCTCATCCCACCACCATGTCCACCTCCCTGACCTTCTCCCCATCCCACAACCAGGTCCACCTCCCAGACCTTCTCCCAGCCCATCCCACCACCACGTTCTCCACCCAGACCTCCTCCCAGACCTTCTCCTATGCCATCCCACCACCACGTTCTCCACCCAGACCTTCTCCCACCCATCACCCATCCATCATCTCCACCAACCAAGACCTTCTCCCACCCATCACTCATCCATCATCTCCACCAACCAAGACCTTCTCCCAACCCATCCCACCACCACGTCCACCTCCCATCCCATCCCACCACCATGTTCTCCACCCTGTCCTCCTCCCAGACCTCCTCCCATCCATCACCCATCCATCATCTCCATCAATCAAGACCTTCTCCCATCCCACCACCATGTCCACCTCCCTGACCTTCTCCCACCCATCACCCATCCATCATCTCCACCAACCAAGACCTTCTCCCACCCCATCCCACCACCACGTCCTTCTCCCAGCCCATCCCACCACCATGTTCTCCACCCAGACCTTCTCCCATCCCATCCCACCACCATGTCCACCTGGCAGACCTTCTCCCATTCCACCCCACCACCACGTCCTCCTCCCAGACCTTCTCCCAACCCATCCCACCACCACGTTCTCCACCCAGACCTTCTCCCAGACCTTCTCCCACCCCATCCCACCACCATGTTCTCCACCCAGATCTCCTCCCAGACCTTCTCCCAGCCCATCCCACCACCATGTTCTCCACCCAGACCTTCTCCCATCCCATCCCACCACCACATCCACCTGGCAGACCTTCTCCAACCCCATCCCACCACCATGTTCTCCACCCAGACCTTCTCCCAGACCTTCTCCAACCCCATCCCACCACCATGTTCTCCACCCAGACCTTCTCCCAGACCTTCTCCAACCCCACCCCACCGCGTTCTCCACCCAGACCTTCTCCCAGACCTTCTCCCACCCCATCCCACCACCACGTCCTCCACCCAGACCTTCTCCCAGACCTTCTCCCACCCCATCCCACCACCATGTTCTCCACCCAGACCTTCTCCCAGACCTTCTCCAACCCCACCCCACCACGTTCTCCACCCAGACCTTCTCCCAGACCTTCTCCAACCCCACCCCACCACGTTCTCCACCCAGACCTTCTCCCAGACCTTCTCCAACCCCACCCCACCACCACGTCCTCCACCCCCGTGCCCACCTGGCCCTCGAGGCCGCCCTGGCACTGCCGCGCGTCCCTGAGGAACAGGTGGAGAACCTGGGCCTGCACCAGCAGCTCCCTGCGCGCGTCCCAGCTCTGCAGGAGCTTCCCCCAGCCCGCGTCCACCTTCTGCAGCCACTGCCGCAGGGACACCTGCGCCGCGTCCACGTCCTCCAGCCCCAGCAGCAGCTCCCCGGCCGCCTGCAGCCGCGCGTGGTCCTCCTCGCGCCCGTCCATCTCCTCCTTGAGGGCCACGTGGGCGTTCAGCATCTCCTCGGCCTCGGCCAAGCCCCCGGGGACCTCCCGCGAGCCGGCGGCCGCCTGGCTCTTCACCAGCCACGCCAGGAACTCGTCCAGGTCCTGCAGGAAGCGCTGCAGGCGCCCGGCCGCCGCCAGCGCGTCCCGGCAGCCGCGGAAGGTCTTCTGCAGCTCGTCCCACCGCCGGCCCAGCTCCTCCAGGGGCAGCAGGACCTCCAGGGCGCGCCCGGGGTGGGCGCGGGACAGCAGCTCGGCCTCGCGCTGCAGCTCGGCCAGACGCGGCTCCAGGGCCACCAGCGCCGCCTCCGTGGTGGACAGGCGGCGCTGCAGGGCCACCACGCCGCCCAGGTCACCTCCGCCGCCGCCGCCGCCGGACTGGGTGGCCTCGATGGACCTCCTCTTGTCGCGCAGCTGCGCCTCCATCTCGGCGCACTCCAGCAGGAAGTTCTGGATCTCCAGCACCGAGCTCAGCTGGCTCTTCTTGGTCTCCACCAGCTCCACCACGCGGTTCCAGCTGGAGACGGGGGCGAGAACTTGGCTGAGGTGGGATGGGGCCCACCAGGAGCAGGAGCAACCTGGGGGTGGGCTGGGAAGGGTGGCCGGGAGAGGTGGAACCCATGGGGACGTCCCACCACGGAGAACCTCAGGGTGGGGGTCTCCACACAGCCCCACACAAAGCTCTCCCCACCAAGGAGACCTCAAGAAGGTTGAGATCATTTCAGGACCCTTGGGATGGGCTTGGACCATTGTCCCGGTGAGGTGGAACCCATGGGGACGTCCCACCACAGAGAACCTCAGGTTGGAGGTCTCCACACAGCCCCACATGAAGGTCCCCCACCAAGGAGACCTCAAGAACCTTGAGATCATTTCAGGACCCTTGGGATGGGCTTGGAATGGTGGCCGGGAGAGGTGGAACCCATGGGGACGTCCCACCACAGAGAACCTGAGGTTGGAGGTCTCCAGACAGCCCCACATGAAGGTCCCCCACCAAGGAGACCTCAAGAACCTTGAGATCATTTCAGGACCCTTGGGATGGGCTTGGAATGGTGGCCGGGAGAGGTGGAACCCATGGGGACGTCCCACCATGGAGAACCTCAGGGTGGGGGTCTCCACACAGCCCCACACAAAGCTCTCCCCACCAAGGAGACCTCAAGAAGGTTGAGATCATTTCAGGACCCTTGGGAGGGGCTGGGAATGGTGGCCGGGAGAGGTGGAACCCATGGGGACGTCCCACCACGGAGAACCTCAGGGTGGGGGTCTCCACACAGCCCCACATGAAGGTCCCCAACCAAGGAGACCTCAAGAAGGTTGAGATCATTTCAGGACCCTTGGGATGGGCTTGGACCATTGTCCTGGAGAGGTGGAACCCATGGGGACGTCCCACCACGGAGAACCTCAGGCTGGGGGTCACACAAAGCTCTCCCCAACCAAGGAGACCTCAAAGATGGGCTTGGACCATTGTCCCGGTGAGGTGGAACCCATGGGGACGTCCCACCATGGAGAACCTCAGGTTGGAGGTCTCCACACAGCCCCACATGAAGGTCCCTCACCAAGGAGACCTCAAGAAGGTTGAGATCATTTCAGGACCCCCAGGATGGGCTTGGAGCATTGTCCCGGTGAGGTGGAACCCATGGGGACGTCCCACCACGGAGAACCTCAGGGTGGGGGTCTCCACACAGCCCCACATGAAGGTCCCCAACCAAGGAGACCTCAAGAAGGTTGAGATCATTTCAGGACCCTTGGGATGGGCTTGGACCATTGTCCTGGAGAGGTGGAACCCATGGGGACGTCCCACCACGGAGAACCTCAGGCTGGGGGTCACACAAAGCTCTCCCCAACCAAGGAGACCTCAAAGATGGGCTTGGACCATTGTCCCGGTGAGGTGGAACCCATGGGGACGTCCCACCATGGAGAACCTCAGGTTGGAGGTCTCCACACAGCCCCACATGAAGGTCCCTCACCAAGGAGACCTCAAGAAGGTTGAGATCATTTCAGGACCCCCAGGATGGGCTTGGAGCATTGTCCCGGTGAGGTGGAACCCATGGGGACGTCCCACCATGGAGAACCTCAGGGTGGGGGTCTCCACACAGCCCCACATGAAGGTCCCTCACCAAGGAGACCTCAAGAAGGTTGAGATCATTTCAGGACCCCCAGGATGGGCTTAGAGCATTGTCCCGGTGAGGTGGAACCCATGGGGACGTCCCACCACGGAGAACCTCAGGTTGGGGGTCACACAAAACTCCTCCCACCAAGGAGACCTCAAGAAGGTTGAGATCATTCCAGGACCCTTGGGATGGGCTTGGACCATTGTCCTGGTGAGGTGGAACCCATGGGGACGTCCCACCACTGGAGAACCTCAGGTTTGGGGTCTCCACACAGCCCCACACGAAGCTCCTCCCACCAAGGAGATCTCAAGAAGGTTGAGATCATTTCCAGTCCTCCAGGATGGGCTTGGACCATTCCAGTGGACACCTGGACCTCCCAGGGACCTCCCAGCACCGGAGAACCTCAGGTTGAGTCTCCAACCCCACCATGGAGACCCCAGGCAGGTCGAGGTCCACCTCGTGTCCCCCCCAGGCCGTACCGGCTGTTGAGGTGGTCCTGGCAGGAGCGGACCTCGTCCGAGCTGGGGTGGCCACCGTCCACCAGCTGCTGCACCACCTGGTTGACGTCCAGGATGCGCCCCATGACGCTGTTCATCTCCTGGTCCAGGCTCTCGAACCTGGGCACGAGGACACGGGCAGGTCCACCATGGGCACGAGGAACCGCGACCACCCAACCCCATGGAGAACCTCAACCCCATGGAGAACCTCGACCACCCAACCCCATGGAGAACCTCGACCACCCAACCCCATGGAGAACCTCGACCACCCAACCTCGACCACCCAACCCCATGGAGAACCTCGACCACCCAACCCCATGGAGAACTTCAACCCCATGGAGAATTTCAACCCCATGAAGAACCTTCGACCATCCAACCCCATGAAGAACCTCAACAACCCAACCCCATGAAGAACCACAACCATGAACACCATGAAGAACCTGAACCACCCAACCCCATGAAGAACCTCAATCACCCAACCACATGAGGAACCTTCGACCATCCAACCCCGACCACCCAACCCCATGAAGAACCTCAACCATCCAACCTCAACCACCCAAACCCATGAGGAACCTCAACCCCATGAAGAACCTCAATCATTCCACCCCATGAAGAACCTCAACCCCATGGAGAACCTCCAGCACCCACCTGTGCGGCACCACCTCCACCTCATCCATCTCCTGGGGCACCTCCATCTTCTCCAACCCCATGGAGAACCTCCACCACCCAACCCCATGAAGAACCACAACCACCCAACCCCAACTAATCAACCCTGTGAAGAACCTCAACCATCCAACCCCAACCACCCAACCCCATGGAGAACCTCGACCACCCAACCCCACGAAGAACCTCCATCACCCACCTGTGCTGCACCACCTTGACCTCATCCAGCTCCTGGGGCACCTCCATCTTCTCCAACCCCATGGAGAACCTCAACCACCCAACCCAACCCCATGGAGTACCTCAACCACCCAACCCCATGAAGAACCTCCACCACCCAAACCCATGAAGAACCCTAACCACCCAACCCCAACCACCCAACCCCATGAAGATCCTCGACCACCAAACCCCATGGAGAACCTCAACCCCATGAAGAACCTCCCGCACCCACCTGTGCTGCACCACCTCCACCTCATCCATCTCCTGGGGCACCTCCATCTTCTCCAACCCCATGGAGAACCTCAACCACCAAACCCCATGAAGAGCCTCAACCCCATGGAGAACCTCAACCACCCAACCCCATGAGGAACCTTGACCAACAAACCCCATGAAGAACCACAACCACCCAAGCCATGAAGAACCTCAACCCATGAAGAACCTCAACCCCATGGAGAACCTCAACCCCATGGAGAACCTTCACCACCCAACGCCATGGAGAACCTCCACCACCCAACCCCATGAAGAACCTCAACCATGAACCCCATGGAGAACCTCGACCACCCACCTGTGCTGCACCACCTCCACCTCATCCATCTCCTCGGGCACCTCCATCTTCTCCAATCCCATGGAGAACCTCCACCACCCAAACCCATGGAGAACCTCAACCACCCAAACCCATGGAGAACGTCAATCACCCAACCCCAACCACCCAACGCCATGAAGATCCTCGACCACCAAACCCCATGGAGAACCTCAACCCCATGAAGAACCTCCCGCACCCACCTGTGCTGCACCACCTCCACCTCATCCAGCTCCTGGGGCACCTCCATCTTCTCCAACCCCATGGAGAACCTCAACCACCCAAACCCATGGAGAACCTCCACCACCCAACCCCATGAAGAGCCTCAACCCCATGGAGAACCTCCACCATGAACCCCATGGAGAACCTGCAGCACCCACCTGTGCTGCACCACCTCCACCTCATCCAGCTCCTCAGGCACCTCCATCTTCTCCAACCCCATGGAGAACCTCAACCACCCAACCCCATGGAGAACCTCCACCACCCAACCCCATGAAGAACCCATGGAGAACCTTCCCCACCCACCTGTGCTGCACCACCTCCACCTCGTCCATCTCCTGGGGCACCTCCATCTTCTCCAACCCCATGGAGAACCTCAACCACCCAACCCATGGAGAACCTTGACCACCAAACCCAATGAAGAACCACAACTACTCAACCCCATGGAGAACCTCAACCATGAACCCCATGAGGAACCTCAACCCCATGAAGAACCTCAACCCCATGAAGAACCTCAATCATTCCACCCCATGAAGAACCCACGAGGAACCTCCAGCACCCACCTGTGCTGCACCACCTCCCCCTCGTCCATCTCCTGGGGCACCTCCATCTTCTCCAACCCCATGGAGAACCTCAACCACCCAACCCCATGAAGAGCCTCAACCCCATGGAGAACCTCCACCATGAACCCCATGGAGAACCTGCAGCACCCACCTGTGCTGCACCACCTCCACCTCATCCATCTCCTGGGGCACCTCCATCTTCTCCAACCCCATGGAGAACCTCAACCACCCAAACCCATGGAGAACCTCAACCCCATGGAGAACCTCCACCACCCAACCCCATGAAGAACCCATGAAGAACCTTCCCCACCCACCTGTGCTGCACCACCTCCACCTCATCCATCTCCTGGGGCACCTCCATCTTCTCCAACCCCATGGAGAACCTCCACCACCCAACCCCATGGAGAACCTCAACCACCCAACCGCATGGAGAACCCATGGAGAACCTCCCCCACCCACCTGTGCTGCACCACCTCCACCTCATCCAGCTCCTGGGGCACCTCCATCTTCTCCAACCCCATGGAGAACCTCAACCACCCAACCCCATGAGGAACCTTCGACCATCCAACCCCATGGAGAACCTCCACCACCCAACCCCATGAAGAACCCATGGAGAACCTTCCCCACCCACCTGTGCTGCACCACCTCCACCTCGTCCATCTCCTGGGGCACCTCCACCCTCTCCAGCCACAGCTCCTTCTCGTCCAGCCACAGCTCGCAAGCGCGCAGCTCGCCGAACATGCGGTGCACGGCCAGCGCGTCGCGCAGCCACTGCGTCCTCAGCACGGCCACCTCGGCCACCTCCGCGAAGAGCCGCTCGGCCTCCACCACGCGGATCTGCGCCTCCACGGCCCGGCGCCGCTCGGGCGCCAGCAGCGCCAGCTGCCCGCGGAGCCCGGCCACGGCGCCGCGGTGCCGCTCCAGCTGCTCCAGCGCCGCGCGGTGCTGCCGCAGCAGCGCCCGGCTCGAGTGCTCGTCGTGGCCGAAGTCGTCGCTGGAGGCCACGCGGTAGAGGTCCCGCAGCCAGGCCACCAGCTCGTCGGCGTCGGCGCGGAACCGGAAGAAGCTCAGCGCCTCCTCCAGGCGCCGCTGGCGCAGCCCGGTGCTCTCCTCCAGCTTCCTCCAGCGCGCGCGGACCTCGCGCATCTTCTCCCGCACGCCGGCGGCGCCGCCCGGGGGCTCCCGCGCCGCCGCCAGCTCCTCGCCGCGGTCCAGGGCGCGGCGCAGCAGCGCGCGGCGGCGGCCCAGCTCGCCCAGCGCCGCCCGGTGCTCGGCCGTCAGGGCCAGGACGCTGCTGAGGTCGCGGCCGCAGCCGCCGGCGGCCAGGATCTTCTCCTTGTCGCGCATCCAGGCCTCGGCCTCCTCCATCTCCTGGAAGAAGGCCCAGAGGCGGCGCGAGGCCTCCAGCTCCGCGCGGCGCCTGGCCGCGAGGTCCCGCAGCTCCTCCAGGCACGCGCCGACGTGGTGGACGCGGTTGCAGATGATCTGCGGGTCGCACGGTTGGTAGCCTGGCCAGGAGAAGACCTTCAGGCGGGGGCGGGAGGGGGCCCAGGAAGGAGAGGACGCGGCACGCCGGGCGCTGCTCCGGGCTGGGCGCCAGGATCTCAGAGGGTTCCTCCAAGCCTGGAGGTGGCCCACCAGGACCTTGGGGTGATGGACATTCCAGGGCCCACCAGGACCTTGGGGTGGACATTCCAGGGCCCACCAGGACCTTGGGGTGGACATTCCAGGGCCCACCAGGACCTTGGGGTGGACATTCCAGGGTCCACCAGGACCTTGGGGTCACTGTTCCATGATCTACCAAAACCTTGCGGTGGACATTCCAGGGTCCACCAGGACCTTGGCATGATGGACATTCCAGGGTCCACCAGGACCTTGGGGTCACTGTTCCGTGATCTACCAAAACCTTGGGTTCCATTCCATGATCTACCAAACCCTTGGGTTCCATTCCGTGATCTACCAAAACCTTGGGTTGGACATTCCAGGGCCCACCAGGACCTTGGGATGATGGACATTCCAGGGCCCACCAGGACCTTGGGGTGGACATTCCAGGGCCCACCAGGACCTTGGGATGGACATTCCAGGGTCCACCAAGACCTTGGCATGATGGACATTCCAGGGCCCACCAAGACCTTGGGGTCACTGTTCCATGATCTACCAAACCCTTGGGTTCCATTCCGTGATCTACCAAAACCTTGGGTTGGACATTCCAGGGCCCACCAGGACCTTGGGATGGACATTCCAGGGCCCACCAGGACCTTGGGTTGGACATTCCAGGGTCCACCAGGACCTTGGGGTGATGGACATTCCAGGGCCCACCAGGACCTTGGGTTGGACATTCCAGGGCCCACCAGGACCTTGGGTTGGACATACCAGGGCCCACCAGGACCTTGGGGTGGACATTCCAGGGTCCACCAGGACCTTGGGGTCACCATTCCGTGATCTACCAAACCCTTGGGTTCCATTCCGTGATCTACCAAAACCTTGGGTTGGACATTCCAGGGTCCACCAGGACCTTGGGATGGACATTCCAGGGTCCACCAAGACCTTGGGTTGGACATTCCAGGGCCCAGCAGGACCTTGGGATGGACATTCCAGGGCCCACCAGGACCTTGGCATGATGGACATTCCAGGGCCCACCAGGACCTTGGGATGGACATTCCAGGGCCCACCAGGACCTTGGGATGGACATTCCAGGGTCCACCAGGACCTTGGGTTGGACATTCCAGGGTCCACCAGGACCTTGGGATGGACATTCCAGGGTCCACCAGGACCTTGGCATGATGGACATTCCAGGGCCCACCAGGACCTTGGGATGGACATTCCAGGGCCCACCAGGACCTTGGGTTGGACATTCCAGGGTCCACCAGGACCTTGGGATGGACATTCCAGGGTCCACCAGGACCTTGGCATGATGGACATTCCAGGGCCCACCAGGACCTTGGGGTGGACATTCCAGGGTCCACCAAGACCTTGGGTTGGACATTCCAGGGCCCACCAGGACCTTGGGGTGATGGACATTCCAGGGTCCACCAAGACCTTGGGGTGATGGACATTCCAGGGTCCACCAGGACCTTGGGGTGATGGACATTCCAGGGTCCACCAAGACCTTGGGATGGACATTCCAGGGTCCACCAGGACCTTGGGTTGGACATTCCAGGGCCCACCAGGACCTTGGGTTGGACATTCCAGGGCCCACCAGGACCTCGGGGTCACCATTCCGTGATCTACCAAAACCTTGGGTCAACCTTTTGATGGGCCACCAAGATCATAGGTTGACCCTTCCATGATCTACCAAACCCTTGGGTTCCATTCCGTGATCTACCAAAACCTTGGGATGGACATTCCAGGGTCCACCAGGACCTCGGGGTCACCGTTCCATGATCTACCAAACCTTGGGATGACCCTTCCGTGATCTACCAAACCCTTGGGTTCCGTTCCATGATCTACCAAAACCTCCGGTTGACCTCTTGATGGGCCACCAAGATCATGGGCTGACCCTTCCATAGCCCACCAAGATCCTGAATGGCTCCTTCGTGGTCCATCAAGACCTCAGTGACCTTCCCATGGTCCATCAAAACCTCGGCTGACCTTTCCATGGTCCATCAAGAGATCCTCCCATGGTCCATCAAGACCTCAGCTGACCCTCCCGTGGTCCATCAAGAGATCCTCCCATGGTCCATCAGGACCTTGGTTGACCTTTCCATGGTCCATCAGACCTTGGCTGACCCTCCCATGGTCCATCAAGACCTTGGTTGACCTTTCCATGGTCCATGAGACCTTGGTTGACCTTTCCATGGTCCATCAAGAGATCCTCCCATGGTCCATCAAGACCTTGGTTGACCTTCCCATGGTCCATCAAGCCCATAGTTGACCCTCCCAAGGTCCACCAGACCTTCCCAAGGCCCACCGCCTCCCCGTGCCCAGGTTGTCCACCCTGGTGGCCCCGTTACCGTCCAGCTCGGAGAACTGGAGCGCGGCGGCGTTGAGGGCCTGGACGCGCTCGCTCTGCGCCGCGATGTCGGCCTCCAGCAGCCCCTGCTTCTGCAGGAGGTCCTCGACCTCCAGCAGGTGCTTCCCCGAGTCCTTGGAGACCAGGAGAACCTGCAGGAGAAGCGAACGGCGTCACCATGAAACGCCCAAACCCCATGGAGAACCTCCACCATGGAGAACCTCAACCATGGACCCCATGGAGAACCTCAACGATGAACACCATGGAGAACCTCAACCATGAACCCCATGGAGAACCTCAACCATGGACACCATGGAGAACCTCAACCATGGACCCCATGGAGAACCTCAACGATGAACACCATGGAGAACCTCAACCATGAACCCCATAAAGAACCTCAACCATCCAACCCCAACCACCCAACCCCATGGAGAACCTTGACCATGAACCCCATGGAGAACCTCGACCATGGACCCCATGGAGAACCCCAACCATGAACACCATGGAGAACATTGACCATCCAACCTCAACCAACCAACCCCATGGAGAACCTCAACCATGGACCCCATGGAGAACCTCAACCATGGACCCCATGGAGAACCTTGACCATCCAACCTCAACCACCCAACCCCATGGAGAACCCCAACCACGAACACCATGGAGAACCTCAACCATGAACCCCATGGAGAACCTCAACCATGGACCCCATGAAGAACCTCAACCACCCAAACCCATGAAGAACCTTGACCATCCAACCCCAACCACCCAACCCCATGGAGAACCCCAACCACGAACCCCATGGAGAACCTCCACCATGAACCCCATGGAGAACCTCGACCACCCAACCCCAACCACCCAACCCCATGAGGAACCTCAACGATGAACCCCATGGAGAACCTCAACCATGAACCCCATGAAGAACCTCAACCATCCAACCCCAACCACCCAACCCCATGGAGAACCTCAACCATGAACCCCATGGAGAACCTCGACCACGAACCCCATGGAGAACCTCCACCACGAACCCCATGGAGAACCCCAACCACGAACCCCATGGAGAACCTCAAGCGCTCCTCAACCCTCCCCAGATCTCCACCGCCCCTCATCTCCTCCGCGTCCCCACCGTCCCCACCTGCATCTCCTCCATCCAGTCGATCATGTAGACCATCTCCTGGAAGATCTTCTGCAGGGCCAGGTTCTGCTGGAGGCGGGCGCGGCGGGCGCGCAGCAGCTCGCTCAGCAGCGCCCACTGCCGCAGGACGTTGTCCCGGCGCGCGCCCACGCGCCGCGCGTCGTGGTAGCCCTCGGCCTCCATCTCCAGCGCCAGCTCCACCACCGCCTGCACGCGCTCCTGGTACGAGGAGATGTCGGCCTCGATGGCCTCGTGCTTCTTCATGGCCGCCTCCACCGCCGGCAGGTCGTAGCCGAAGTTGTCCTGGAGGGGGGACGTGGACATGGACACGGGTGGGGTGGGGTCCTCAGCGGTCAGGGAGGAGGAGGAGGAGGTTCCACCAGAACCACGTGGTGAAGGAGGTTCCACCAGAATAAGGAGCCTGATGAGGTTCCACCAGGACCATGTGGTCAAGGAGGTTCCACCAGAATAAGGAGCCTGATGAGGTTCCACCAGAACCACGTGGTCAAGGAGGTTCCACCAGAACCACGTGGTCAAGGAGACTGAGGAGGTCCCACCAGAACTACATGGTCAAGGAGGTTCCACCAGAACCACGTGGTCAATGAGGAGGAGCCTGATGAGGTTCCACCAGAATAAGGAGCCTGATGAGGTTCCACCAGAATCACATGGTCAAGGAGGTTCCACCAGAACCACGTGGTCAATGAGGAGGAGCCTGATGAGGTTCCACCAG
Organism: Melospiza melodia melodia; assembly: GCF_035770615.1. Taxonomy (NCBI): domain Eukaryota; kingdom Metazoa; phylum Chordata; class Aves; order Passeriformes; family Passerellidae; genus Melospiza; species Melospiza melodia. The sequence goes on from NW_026948510.1 coordinate 111,062, forward strand.
AATAAGGAGCCTGATGAGGTTCCACCAGAACCACGTGGTCAAGGAGGTTCCACCAGAACCACGTGGTGAAGGAGGTTCCACCAGAACCACGTGGTGAAGGAGGTTCCACCAGAATAAGGAGCCTGATGAGGTTCCACCAGAACCACGTGGTCAAGGAGGTTCCACCAGAACCACGTGGTCAATGAGGAGCCTGATGAGGTTCCACCAGAACCACGTGGTCAAGGAGATTGAGGAGGTCCCACCAGAACTACGTGGTCAAGGAGGTTCCACCAGAACCACGTGGTCAAGGAGGAGGAGCCTGATGAGGTTCCACCAGGACCATGTGGTCAATAAGGAGCCTGATGAGGTTCCACCAGGACCACGTGGTCAAGGAGCTGCCACCAGAACCACGTGGTCAATGAGGTTCCACCAGAACCATGTGATCAAGGAGGTTCCACCAGGACCACGTGGTGAAGGAGGTTCCACCAGAACCACGTGGTCAGTGAGGAGCCTGATGAGGTTCCACCAGAACCACGTGGTCAATGAGGTTCCATCAGAACCACGTGGTCAAGGAGGTTCCACCAGAACCACATGGTCAAGGAGGAGGAGCCTGATGAGGTTCCACCAGAACTACGTGGTCAATAAGGAGGAGGTTCCATCAGAACCACGTGGTCAAGGGGGTTCCACCAGAACCACGTGGTCAAGGAGGAGCCTGAGGAGGTTCCACCAGAACCACGTGGTCAGTAAGGAGGAACCAAATGAGGTTCCACCAGAACTACATGGTCAAGGAGGTTCCACCAGAACCACGTGGTCAAGGAGGAGGAGCCTGATGAGGTTCCACCAGAATAAGGAGCCTGATGAGGTTCCACCAGGACCACGTGGTGAAGGAGGTTCCACCAGAACCACGTGGTCAAGGAGGAGGAGCCTGATGAGGTTCCACCAGAACCACGTGGTCAAGGAGGTTCCACCAGCCCTCCATGGTCAATGAGGTCCAACCTCCTCTCCCAGGTCAAGGAGGTTCCTCCAGGTCTCCGTGGTCAATGAGAAGATTGAGGAGGTCCCACAAGACCTCCATAACCAATGAGGTCCAACCCCCTCTCCACGGTCAATGAGGAGGTCGAGGAGGTTCCACCAGTCCTCCATGGCCAAGGAGGTCCCACCAGCCCTCCGTGGTCAATGAGGAGGCCAATGAGGTCCAACCCCCTCTCCTTGGTTCAGGAGGTCCCTCCCTGGTCAAGGATGTCCAACCCCTCTCTCCATGGTCAATGAGGACATCGTGGAGGTCCCACCAGCCCTTCATGGTCAAGGAGGTCCCACCAGTCCAGCATCATCAAGGAGGTCCAACCCGCCCTCCATGAGGTCCCACCACCCACAATGAGGTCCCACCACCCATAATGAGGTCCCACCATCCATAATGAGGTCCCACCACCCATAACGAGGTCCCACCATCCATAATGAGGTCCCACCACCCATAACGAGGTCCCACCATCCATAACAAGGTCCCACCACCCATAATGAGGTCCCACCACCCATAACAAGGTCCCACCATCCAAAATGAGGTCCCACCACCCATAACGAGGTCCCACCATCCAAAATGTGTTCCCACCATCCATAACGAGGTCCCACCACCCATAATGAGGTCCCACCATCCATAACGAGGTCCTACCATCCATAACGAGGTCCCACCATCCAAAATGTGTTCCCACCATCCATAACGAGGTCCCACCACCCATAATGAGGTCCCACCACCCATAACGAGGTCCCACCACCCATAGCGAGGTCCCACCACCCATAATGAGGTCCCACCACCCATAACGAGGTCCCACCACCCATAGCGAGGTCCCACCATCCATAACGAGGTCCCACCACCCATAATGAGGTCCCACCACCCATAATGAGGTCCCACCACCCACAATGAGGTCCCACCACCCATAACGAGGTCCCACCACCCATAACGAGGTCCCACCATCTGTAATGAGGTCCCACCACCCACAATGAGGTCCCACCACCCATAACGATACCCACCATCCATAACGAGGTCCCACCATCCATAACGAGGTCCCACCACCCATAACGAGGTCCCACCACCCAAAATGAGGTCCCACCATCCATAACGAGGTCCCACCACCCATAACGAGTTCCCACCATCTGTAATGAGGTCCCACCACCCACAATGAGGTCCCACCACCCATAACGAGGTCCCACCACCCATAATGAGGTCCCACCACCCATAACGAGGTCCCACCATCCATAACGAGGTCCCACCACCCATAACGAGGTCCCACCACCCATAACGAGTTCCCACCATCTGTAATGAGGTCCCACCACCCACAATGAGTTCCCACCACCCATAACGAGTTCCCACCATCCATAACGAGGTCCCACCATCCATAATGAGGTCCCACCATCCATAACGAGGTCCCACCATCCATAGCGAGGTCTCCAAACCAAAATGAGGTCCCACCACCCAAAATGAGTTCCCACCATCCATAATGAGGTCCCACCACCCCTAACAAGGTCCCACCATCCATAACGAGGTCCCACCATCCATAACGAGTTTCCACCATCCATAATGATGTCCCACCACCCATAATGAGGTCCCACCATCCATAATGAGGTCCCACCATCCATAACGAGGTCCCACCACCCATAACGATGTCCCACCACCCAAAACGAGGTCCCACCACCCATAACAAGGTCCCACCACCCATAACGAGTTCCCACCATCTGTAATGAGGTCCCACCACCCATAACGATGTCCCACCACCCATAACGATGTCCCACCACCCATAACGATGTCCCACCACCCATAACGAGTTCCCACCACCCATAACGATGTCCCACCACCCACCACCGCTCTCCCCACCCCGGGACCGTCCCGCCCCGCGCCGAAGGTCCCCCCGTGTCCCGTCCCACCCCACCCCACCTGCGAGACCAGGCGCTGGTTCTCGCTGAGCCACGTCTCCCTCATGGCGGCCTTGTGGTCGAAGCGCTGGGCCAGCAGCTCCAGCTTCTCCTGCCGGATCAGCTCGTTCCTCAGGGCCACCTCGCGCTCGTGCTCCGCCTTCTCCAGGCGGCTCCACGCCTGCCGGGAGGGCACGCGGCTGCTCAGGGGGTTCCCCCGGCGTGGTGGGACTCCGTGCGCACGTCCTCACCTTGTTGATGTCCCAGATGCTCTTGCCCTCGCTGGGCACGAAGAGCTTGCGGTTGGTGGCCCGGAGCTTGCTCTGGATGGTGAAGAGCAGGACCTCGAGGTTGCCCTTCTCCTGGAACCTGCGGGGCGGCACCGGCGGGGAGGTCCCGGTCACGGCCGGCGCGGGCTGGGGCGGCACCACCGTCAGCCGGGGTCCACCATGGCCACCATCTGGGTGAGGTGGGACCTTCTCCTCACCACCCTGAGCCGGGGTCCATGGCCACCATCTGGGTGACGTGGGACCTTCTCACCACCACCATGACCCAGGGTCCATCACCACCAGTCTGGGTGAAGTGGGACCTTCTCATCATCACCATGATGTGGGACATAACCACCAGTCTGGGTGAGGTGGGACCTTCTCCTCACCACCCTGAGCCAGGGTCCACCATGGCCACCATCTGGGTGAGGTGGGACCTCCTCATCACCACCCTGAGCCGGGGTCCACCATCACCACCATCTGGGTGAGGTGGGACCTTCTCATCACCACCCTGAGCCAGGGTCCATCACCACCACCAGTCTGGGTGAGGTGGGACCTCCTCATCACCATCACCACCATGAGGTGGGACCTTCTCACCACCGTGAGCCAGGGTCCACGGCCACCATCTGGGTGACGTGGGACCTTCTCATCACGGCCACCAGTCTGGGTGAGGTGGGACCTTCTCATCACCATCACCACCATGAGGTGGGACCTCCTCACCACCGTGACCCAGTTCCACCACCACCACCAGTCTGGGTGAAGTGGGACCTCCTCATCACCACCATGACATGGGACATCACCACCCCCTGGACCATCCATGGCCAGTTTGGGCTGAGTGGGACCTCCCCATGATCACCACCCTGAGGTGGAACCTCTCCACCACCACCATCACCACCTCCATGTCCCACTGCCACCAGTTTGGGTTGACCTGCGACCTGCCCACCACCACCGTGACCACGACCATGACCATGACCATGACCATGACCATGACCATGACCACCACCCCCAGGTCCCAGTGCCACCAGTTTGGGCCGAACTGGGACCTCTCCACCACCACCATGACCATGACCACCACCACCATGACCACCACCCCCAGGTCCCACTGCCACCATTTTGGGTTGACCTGCCACCTGCCCACCACCACCATGACCACCATCACCACCACCTCCATGTCCCATCGCCACCATTTTGGGCTGACCTGCGACCTGCCCACCACCACCATGACCATGACCACCACCACCACCACTACCACCCATGTCCCAGTGCCACCAGTTTGGGCTGAACTGGGACCTCCCCATCACCACCACCTTCAGGTGGGACCTCCCCACCATCACCCTCACCACCTCCACGTCCCACTGCCACCAGTTTGGGTTGACCTGCGACCTGCCCACCACCACCATGACCATGACCATGACCATGACCATGACCACCACCCCCAGGTCCCACTGCCACCAGTTTGGGCTGAACTGTGACCTCTCCACCACCACCATGACCATGACCACCATCACCCTCACCACCTCCAGGTCTCAGTGACATCAGTTTGGGCTGAACTGGGACCTCTCCACCACCACCGTGACCATGACCACCACCACCATCACCACCACCCCCATGTCCCATTGTCACCATTTTGGGCTGACCTGCCACCTGCCCACCACCACCATGACCACCATCACCACCACCTCCATGTCCCATCACCACCAGTTTGGGTTGACCTGCGACCTGCCCACCACCACCATGACCATGACCACCACCACCATCACCACCCCCAGGTCCCATCACCACCAGTTTGGGTTGACCTGCGACCTGCCCACCACCACCACCACCACCCATGTCCCACTGTCACCATTTTGGGCTGAAGTGGGACCTCCCCATCACCACCACCTTCAGGTGGGACCTCCCCACCATCATCCCCACCACCCCCAGGTCTCAGTGCCACCAGTTTGGGTTGAACTGGGACCTCCCCATCACCACCATGACCACCACCACCACCACCACCACCCATGTCCCATTGTCACCAGTTTGGGTTGACCTGCGACCTGCCCACCACCACCATGACCATCACCACCACCTCCATGTCCCATCACCACCAGTTTGGGTTGACCTGCGACCTTCCCACCACCACCACCACCACCATCACCACCATCACCCATGTCCCATCACCACCAGTTTGGGTTGACCTGCGACCTTCCCACCACCACCACCACCACCACCACCACCACCTCCAGGTCCCACTGCCACCATTTGGGGTTGAACTGGGACCTCTCCACCACCACCATGACCATGATCACCACCACCTCCATGTCCCATCACCACCATTTTGGGTTGACCTGCGACCTTCCCACCACCACCATGACCACCACCACCACCACCACCTCCATGTCCCATCACCACCAGTCTGGGTTGACCTGCGACCTGCCCACCACCATCACCACCACCCATGTCCCACTGTCACCATTTTGGGCTGAAGTGGGACCTCCCCATCACCACCACCTTCAGGTGGGACCTCCCCACCATCATCCCCACCACCTCCAGGTCTCAGTGCCACCAGTTTGGGCTGAACTGGGACCTCCCCATCACCACCATGACCACCACCACCACCACCACCACCCATGTCCCATTGTCACCATTTTGGGCTGACCTGCAACCTGCCCACCACCACCATGACCATCACCACCACCTCCATGTCCCATCACCACCAGTTTGGGTTGACCTGCGACCTTCCCACCACCACCACCACCACCATCACCACCATCACCCATGTCCCATCACCACCAGTCTGGGTTGACCTGCGACCTGCCCACCACCACCATCACCACCACCACCACCACCTCCAGGTCCCACTGCCACCATTTGGGGTTGAACTGGGACCTCTCCACCACCACCATGACCATGATCACCACCACCTCCATGTCCCATCACCACCATTTTGGGTTGACCTGCGACCTTCCCACCACCACCATGACCACCACCACCACCACCACCTCCATGTCCCATCACCACCAGTCTGGGTTGACCTGCGACCTGCCCACCACCACCATCACCACCACCACCATCACCACCACCTCCATGTCCCATCACCACCAGTTTGGGTTGACCTGCGACCTGCCCACCACCATCACCACCACCCATGTCCCACTGTCACCATTTTGGGCTGAAGTGGGACCTCCCCATCACCACCACCTTCAGGTGGGACCTCCCCACCATCATCCCCACCACCCCCAGGTCTCAGTGCCACCAGTTTGGGCTGAACTGGGACCTCCCCATCACCACCATGACCACCACCACCACCACCACCACCACCCCCAGGTCCCATTGTCACCAGTTTGGGTTGACCTGCGACCTGCCCACCACCACCATGACCACCACCACCACCTCCATGTCCCATCACCACCATTTTGGGTTGACCTGCGACCTTCCCACCACCACCACCACCACCATCACCACCATCACCCATGTCCCATCACCACCAGTTTGGGTTGACCTGCGACCTGCCCACCACCACCATCACCACCACCACCACCACCACCTCCATGTCCCATCACCACCAGTTTGGGTTGACCTGCGACCTGCCCACCACCACCATGACCACCACCACCACCTCCATGTCCCATCACCACCAGTTTGGGTTGACCTGCGACCTGCCCACCACCATCACCACCACCACCCATGTCCCATCACCACCAGTTTGGGTTGACCTGCGACCTTCCCACCACCACCACCATCACCACCACCACCACCACCCATGTCCCAGTGCCACCAGTTTGGGTTGACCTGCGACCTTCCCACCACCACCACCACCAGGCTGAGGTCCCACCCCACCAGCAGCCCGGCAGGAGGTCCTCACTTGACCGGTTTCTCCAGGGTGCAGAAGGCGGTGAAGGCCTGGAGCTGCTGCTGGACGCCGGTCAGCGAGTTGGCGAACTTCTGGTTGGAGATGATGGTGATGGTGTGGTGGATCCAGGCCAGCAGCTCGGCCGCCAGCGCCTCGTAGCGCGCCGTGATGGCCGCGATCTCCATCACCTGGTCCAGCACCTGGTGGGGTTTGGGGTGGCCTTGGAGGTCCTGCAGGAACCCCCCGAGAACCACCCGGGGCTGGAGGGGTCACACCAGGGTCCGGCCAGGCCGGGGAGGTGGGTGGACAATGGGGTGGAGAAGGGATGGAGAAGGGATGGACAGAGGGATGGAGAATGGGGTGGAGAAGGGATGGACAATGGGGTGGAGAAGGGATGGACAGAAGGATGGAGAAGGGATGGACAAAGGATGGACAATGGATGGACAGAGGGATGGACAAAGGGTGGACAGAAGGATGGAGAAGGGATGGACAAAGGGTGGACAGAGGGATGGAGAAGTGATGGACAATGGGGTGGACCAAGGGATGGACAGAGGGATGGACAGAAGGATGGACAAGGGATGGACAAAGGATGGACAAGGGATGGACAGAGGGATGGACAAAGGATGGAGAAGGGATGGACAAAGGATGGACAAAGGATGGACAATGGATGGAGAAGGATGGACAATGGGGTGGATCAAGGGATGGACAGAGGGATGGACAAGGGATTGAGAAGGGATGGACAATGGATGGACAGAGGGATGGAGAGAAGGATGGAGAAGGGATGGACAGAAGGATGGACAATGGATGGACAAGGGATGGACAAAGGGATGGAGAAGGGATGGACAATGGGGTGGATCAAGGGATGGACAAAGGGATGGACAGAAGGATGGACAGAGGGATGGACAAAGGGATGGACAAAGGACAGACAAGGGATGGACAATGGGGTGGACCAAGGGATGGACAAAGGATGGACAAAGGGATGGACAGAAGGATGGACAATGGGGTGGACCAAGGGATGGAGAAGGGATGGAGAAGGATGGACAGAAGGATGGACAAAGGGATGGACAAAGGGATGGAGAAGGGATGGACAAAGGGATGGACAAAGGGATGGACAAAGGGGTGGACAATGGATGGAGAAGGGATGGAGAAGGGATGGACAGAAAGAGGGACAGAGGGATGGACAAAGGGATGGACAAAGGATGGACAAGGGATGGAGAAGGATGGACAATGGGGTGGATCAAGGGATGGACAGAGGGATGGAGAAGGGATGGACAGAGGGATGGACAATGGGGTGGACAAAGGGATGGGACATCCAGGGACAATGGGGTGGACCAAGGGGTGGACAGAGGGATGGACAATGGATGGACAGAGGGATGGACAAAGGGATGGACAAAGGGATGGACAAGGAGGTGGACAAAGGATGGACAATGGGGTGGACCAAGGGGTGGACAACCCATGGAACTGGGGATGGACCAAGGGATGGACAGAGGGATGGACAAAGGATGGAGAAAGGATGGAGAAGGGATGGACAGAAGGAGGGACAGAGGGATGGACAGAGGGATGGACAAAGGATGGACAAAGGGATGGACAGAGGGATGGAGAAGGGATGGACAGAAGGAGGGACAGCGGGATGGACAGAGGCATGGACAAAGGATGCAGAAAGGATGGACAGAGGGATGGACAGAGGTATGGAGAAGGGATGGAGAAGGGATGGACAATGGGGTGGACAATGGATGGACAGAGGGATGGACAGAGGGATGGAGAAGGGATGGACAGAAGGAGGGACAGAGGGATGGACAAGGGGATGGACACCCGTGGCCAACGGGATGGACAATGGGGTGGCCACCCCACGGTCATGGAGACCCCCAGGACCTGGGTCCGGCCCCACCTTCCCGATGCGCTTCCCCTCCACCGCCAGCGCCTTCATCTTGGAGAAGTAGTGGTAGAAGGACACCACGTAGGTGATGATGGACTTCTCATCGGGGTCCTCCATGTTGACATCTGGTGGGGGGTTGGGGAGCAGAAGGTCAGGACCTCCCAAACCTCCACGCCGGGACCACCAGGGATGGTCCCACCAACGTTGGGCCGACCCATCAACCTCACTCCCGAACAACGCGCGCGCGGAGGTGGGAAACCTGGGCGGTGGAGATGACCCCACCCCGCATGGCTGGACAGATGGACAGGTGGACGGATGGACGGACGGGTGGACAGACGGACGGACCCCGTCCGTACCCTCGGGGTCCAGCAGCTTGCTGAGCCCCAGGTGCTGCTCGGCCGTGTTGAAGGCCTGCTGGAGGTTGTAGGTGGCGTTGGACTTGGTCAGCTTGTGGAAGTCGATGAGATCCGGCCTGCGGTGGGGTGGGGTGGACACGGTCACCTCGGGACCTCCTCGCCCCCCCAGAAACCCTCGGAGGTGACCCCGACGCCCAGGAGGTCCCTCCCGCGCCCGCCCCGCCGCCGCTGACCGGTGCCTGTGGATGAGGGCGTTGAAGGCCAGGCCGTCCCTCCAGCTGGTGGTGAAGTTCTGGATGTTGACCTCAGGGTAGCTGCGGAGGACGCCGGAGGTCACCGCGGGCCACCAGACCTCCTCCCGGGGAGGTCCGCGCCACCGCCCGAGCTCCTCACCCCGCCGTCTTCATCTGGCACCAGAGCAGCAGCGCGTCCTTGGCCGAGCGCGTCTCCCGGTTGTCCTCGGTCTTGATCTTGATCACCTGGATCTGGGGGAGGAACGGTCAGGAGACACCTGGAGCTGCAGGAGCTGCAGGAGGACCAGGGCGGGACACGGGGAGGAGCCCGGTGGCACCTGGAAGCGCAGGATGATGGTCCAGATGAGGCCCAGCGTCAGGCGGTGGTTGCCGTCCACGATGTCGTGGGAGCCGACGTTCTCCAGGTGGACGCGCTGCTCCTTGAGGAACTGCAGGGCCTTGTCCACGTTCTCCAGGGAGTGGATGCGCATCCGGCCCCGCGTCGGCTTGGGCTGGGGGGACACGGGGGGGACATCCGGCCTGGACACGGTCCTGCCACCCCACCCCACCCCATCCCATCCCATCCCACCCCATCCCACCAGAAGCGGTCCCAGACTGGGGATGGTGGGAGCTGGAGATGGTGGAGAAGTCCCAGTTCCACCCAAACTGGTGATGGGGAGGTCCCACCTCATGGTGATGGTGGTGAGAAGGTCCCAGTTCCACCCAAACTGGGGGTGGTGGGAGCTGGGGGTGGTGGGGAGGTCCCAGCTCATCATGGTGGTGGTGATGGGGAGGTCCCACCTCATGGTGGTGGTGAGAAGGTCCCAGTTCCACCCAAACTGGGGGTGGTGGGAGCTGGAGATGGTGGAGAGGTCCCAGCTCATCATGGTGGTGGTGATGGAGAGGTCCCACCTCATGGTGGTGGTGGGGAGGTCCCAGTTCCACCCAAACTGGGGATGGTGGGAGCTGGAGATGGTGGAGAGGTCCCAACTCATCATGGTGGTGGTGGTGGAGAGGTCCCACCTTGTGGTGGTGGTGGGGAGGTCCCAGTTTCACCCAAACTGGGGATGGTGGGAGCTGGGGGTGGTGGGGAGGTCCCAGCTCATCATGGTGGTGGTGATGGAGAGGTCCCAGTTCCACCCAAACTGGTGATGGGGAGGTCCCACCTCATGATGGTGGTGGTGAGAAGGTCCCAGTTCCACCCAAACTGGGGATGGTGGGAGCTGGGGGTGGTGGGGAGGTCCCAGCTCATCATGGTGGTGGTGATGGAGAGGTCCCACCTCATGGTGGTGGGAGTGGGGAGGTCCCAGTTCCACCCAAACTGGGGATGGTGGGAGCTGGGGGTGGTGAGGAGATCCCAGTTCATCATGGTGGTGGTGGAGAGGTCCCAGTTCCACCAAAACTGGGGATGGGGAGGTCCCACCTCATGGTGGGGGTGGTGGAGAGGTCCCAGTTTTGGGTCCACCCAAACTGGTGATGGTGGGAGCTGGGGGTGGTGAGAAGGTCCCAGTTCCACCCAAACGGGTGATGGTGGGAGCTGGGGGTGGTGAGGAGATCCCAGCTCACCATGGTGGTGGTGATGGAGAGGTCCCACCTTGTGGTGGTGATGGAGAGGTCCCAGTTCTACCCAAACTTGGGGTGCTGCTCATGGCAATGCTGATGATGATGATGGTGGGGATGGTGGTGGTGACGACAGTCATGGAGATGATGATGATCCTCATAACGACGGTCATGGAGATGATGATGATGATGATGATGATGCCAATGCTGGTGGTGATGATGATGATGGTGGTGATGATGATGATGCTCATGAAGACGATGATGCTGCGATGGTGACAATCACCACGATGATGATGGTGATCATGATGGTAGATGATGATGATGATGATGATGATGATGATGATGACAGTCATGGAGATGATGATGATCCTCATAATGACGGTCATGGAGATGATGGTGATGATGGTGATGATGGTAGATGATGATCCTCATA
>NW_026948510.1:127500-159908 GCF_035770615.1 Melospiza melodia melodia
CTGGGGAGGGGTCCCCGAAATTGGGGAGGGGTCCCCAAAATTGGGGAGGGGTCCCCAAAACTGGGGAGGGGTCCCCGAAACTGGGGAGGGGTCCCCAAAACTGGGGAGGGGTCCCCAAAACTGGGGAGGGGTCCCTGAAATTGGGGAGGGGTCCCCGAAATTGGGGAGGGGTCCCACGCTGAGATCAGGGGGCCTGGAAGAGATTTTGGGGGGGGGGGGTTCAGGGTTTGGAGCCCTGAGGTGAATTGGGGGGGCTGAGACCCCCAAAATTCAATGAGACCCCTCCCCAAAATTCTCAGAGACCCCAAAATCCCCCACAAGACCCCCAAATCCATTGAGACCCCCCCCGAGACCCCCAAAATCCCCCCCAAGACCCCCCAAAATTCAATCCTGAGACCCCCAAAATTCAATGGGACCCCTCCCCAAAATTCTCAAAAACCCCAAAATTCAATGGGACCCTCCCCAAAATCCCCCCAAGACCCCCAAAATTCAATGAGACCCCTCCCCAAAATTCTCTGAGACCCCCAAAATCCATTCAGGACCCACTGAGACCCCCAAAATCCCCCCAAGACCCCCAAAATTCAATGAGATCCCAAATCCATTCAGGACCCCCTGAGAACCCCAAAATCCTCCCCAAGACCCCCAAAATGTAATGAGACCCCTCCCCAAAATTCTCTGAGACCCCCAAAATCCATTGAGATCCCCCCCTGAGACCCCCCAAAATTCAATGAGACCCCTCCCCAAAATTCAGAAACCCCAAAATTCCCCCCAAGACCCCCAAAATTCAATCCTGAGACCCCTCCCCAAAATCCTCAGAGACCCCAAAATCCATCAAGACCCCCCCTGAGACCCCCCAAAATTCAATGGGACCCCTCCAAGGACCCCCAAAATCCCCCCAAGACCCCCAAAATTCAAATCTGAGACCCCCAAAATTCAATGAGACCCCAAAATCCATTCAGGAAGGCCTGAGACCGCCAAAATCCCCTCTGGGACCCCCAAAATTCCCCCAAGACCCCCAAAATTCAATCCTGACAACCCCAAAATTCTCAGAAACCCCAAAATCCTCAGAGACCCCCCCTTGAGACCCCCAAAATTCAATGAGACCCCTCCCCAAAATCCTCAAAAACCCCAAAATCCATTGAGACCCCCCCTGAGACCCCCCCAAAATCCCCTCTGGGACCCCCAAAATTCAATGGGACCCCTCCCCAAAATTCTCAGAGACCCCAAAATCCATTCAGGACCCCCCTGAGACCCCCAAAATCCCCCCAAGACCCCCAAAATGCAATGAGACCCCTCCCCAAAATTCTCTGAGACCCCCAAAATCCATTCAGGACCCCCTGAGAACCCCAAAATCCTCCCCAAGACCCCCCCAAAACGCCCTCAAAACCCCAAGAGCCCCCAAAATCCCCCCAGGACCCCCCAAAATCCCCCAAATTCCCCCCAATCCCTTCATAGCCCCCCCTAAAACCTCCGGAGCCCCCCAAAAAATCCCAAGAGCCCCAAAGCCAAACCCAAGACACCCAAAATCCCCCCAATTTCCCCAAAATCCCCCCAAAATCCCCTAAAATTCCCCTAAAATCCCCCAAAATTACCAAAAATCCCCCTAAAATCCCCCCTAAATCCCCTCAAATCACCCCAAATTTCGCCAAAATTCCCCTAAATCCCCTAAAATTCCCCAAAATCCCCCAAAATTACCAAAAATCCCCCTAAAATCCCCCCCAAATCCCCTCAAATCACCCCGAATTTCCCCAAAATTCCCCTAAAAGCCCCCAAATAAATCCCTAAAATCCCCTCAAAGCCCCCCTCGAATTCTCAAAAAATCTCAAATTTCTCCTAAAATCCCTCCTAAATCCCATAAAATTCCCCAAAATTACCAAAAATTCCCCAAATCCCCCTAAATCCCCGCAAATCACCCCGAATTTCGCCAAAATTCCCCCAAAATCCCCCCTAATATTCCCCTATAATCCCCAAAATTTTCCCCAAAATTCCCCCAAATTTCCCAAGATCCCCCCTAAAATCCCCCAAAATTACCCCGAATTTCGCCAAAATTCCCCCAAAACCCCCCAAAAAATTCCCAAAATCCCCCCTCGAATTCTCAAAATATCCCAAATTTCTCCTAAAATCCCTCCTAAATCCCATAAAATTCCCCTAAAATTACCAACAATTCCCCAAATCCCCCCTAAATCCCCTGAAATTACCCCGAATTTCGCCAAAATTCCCCTAAAATCCATCCGAAATCCCCTAAAAACCCCCCTAAATTTTCCCAAATCCCCCTAAATCCCCTCAAATTACCCCGAATTTCCCCAAAATTCCCCTAAAATCCCTTCTAAATCCCCTATAATCCCCAAAATCCCCAAATTCCCCCTAAATTTCCCAAGATCCCCCCTAAAATCCCCCCAAATTACCCCGAATTTCCCCTAAAATTCCCCCTAAATCCCCCCCAAAATTCCCCTAAAATTCCCCTAAAATACCCTAAAATTACCAAAAATTCCCTAAATCCCCTAAAATTACCCCGAATTTCGCCAAAATTCCCCTAAAATCCATCCTAAATCCCCTAAAATCCCCTAAAATCCCCCCTAAATTTCCCAAGATCCCCCCTAAAATCCCCCAAAATTACCAACAATTCCCCAAATCCCCCCTGAATCTCCTCAAATTACCCCGAATTTCGCCAAAATTCCCCTAAAATCCCTAAAAAAAATCCCCAAAAAATCCCCAAAATCCCCCTCCCCCCCCGGCCCGGCCCCTCCCTGCCGTGACCTTGAGTTACCCCTCCCATCCCCCACCCCTCCCCCATCCCCCACCCCTCCCCCCCCTCCCCAAATCCCCCCCAAAAATCCCCAAATCCCCCCCGGGCCCCTCCCCCACCCCCATCCCGCATCCCCATCACCTGCGGGGCCGCGGGGGATTCTGGGAGCGCCGGGAATGCCGGGAAGGCTGCGGGGTGGGGGAGGGGCACGGGGTGGGGGAGGGGTTTGGGGGTTTGGGGGTTTGGGGGGGGGGTCCCCGATTTTGGGGGTGGGGGATGGGGGGGGTGGGGGAGGGGTCGCTGCCGCCGCCGCCGCCGCCGCTCCCGCCCGGAGCGCGCGAGGCCGCACCAGCCCCTCCCCCACCCCCCGAGCCCCTCCCCCCTCACCGCGCCCAGAGATGGGGACACGCCCCCTCCCCCCACCCCAAAAAATTCACAAAAATCCCCCAAAAAATCCAAAAATATATCCCCAAAAAATCCCAAAAAATATCCCCAAAATTCCCAAAAATCCTCAAAAAATATCCCAAAAATCCCCCCCAAAAAATCCTACATTTCGCAAAAAAAATCCCCCCAAAAATTCCAGAACAAAACCCCAAAAATTCCCCAAAATCCCAAGAAATTATCAAAAAAATCCCCCAAAAAATCCCCAAAAAAATCCCAAAAAAATAAAAAAAATATCCAAAATTTTCCCAAAAATCCCCCAAAAATTAAAAAAATCCCCAAAAATTACCAAAATTCCCCCAAAAATTAACAAAAATCCCCCCAAAAAATTAACAAAAATTCCTCCCAAAAATTAACAAAAATTCCCCCCAAAATTCCCACATTTCCCAAAAAAGTAAAAGAAAAAAAAAATCCCCAAAAATTATCAAAAATTTCCCCCAAAAATTCCCCCCAAAAATTAACAAAAATTCCCCAAAAATTCCCACATTTCGCAAAAAAATCCCCCCCAAAAATTCCCCAATATCCCAAGAAATTATCAAAAAAGCCCCCCAAAAATCCAAAAAAAATCCCAAAAAAATCCCCAAAAAAATTCCAAAAAAACCCCGAAAAAATTCCCCAAAATCCCCAAGAAATTATAAAGAAAATCCCCACAAAAATCCCAAAAAAAAATCACAAAAATTCCCCAAAAATTAACAAAAATTCCCCCAAAATTCCCACATTTCGCCAAAAAATCCCCAAAAAATTCCAAAAAAAACCCGAAAAAATTCCCATTTTCCCGGTTCCCCACTATCCCAGTTATCCCAGTTCCCCATTATCCACTACCCCATTATCGCCCTCTCCCAGTTACCCCAGTTCCCCCATTATCCCAGTTATCCCAGTTCCACACTATCCCAGTTATCCCAGTTCCCCCCGTTATCCCAGTTCCCCTCCCCCATTATCCCAGTTTCCCCCATTATCCCACTTCCCCCATTATCCCACTCTCCCAGTTATCCCAGTTCCCCATCATCCCAGTTATCCCAGCATCCCCGTATTCCCAGTTATCCCAGTTTCCCCATTTTCCCAGTTCCCCATCATCCCACTCTCCCCATCATCCCGCTCTTCCCATTATCCCAGTATCCCCATTATCCCAGTTTCCCCCCATTATCCCAGTATCCCCATTATCCCACTCTCTCAGTTATTCCAGTTCCCCATTACCCCACTCTCCTCATAATCCCAGTTATCCCAGTGCTCCCATTATCCCACTCGCCCCATTATCCCAGTTCCCCCATTATCCACTACCCCATTATCCCCCTCTCCCAGTCATTCCAGTTCCCCATCATCCCAGTTATCCCAGCATCCCCGTTTTCCCAGTTCCCGCCATTTATTCCACTTTCCCTCCACTATCCCAGTTCCCCATTATCCCAGTTATCCCAGTTCCACACTATCCCAGTTATCCCAGTTCCCCATTTTCCCAGTTATCCCAGTTCCCCATTATCCCAGTTATCCCAGTTCCCCATTATCCCAGTTATCCCAGTTCCCCATTTTCCCAGTTGCCCATCATCCCACTCTCCCCATCATCCCACTCTCCCCATTATCCCAGTATCCCCATTATCCCATTCTCCCCAGTTATCCCAGTTTCCCCCCATTATCCCATTTCCCCATTATCCGACTCTCCCCGTTATCCCAGTTCCCCATTACCCCACTCTCCTCATAATCCCAGTTATCCCAGTGCTCCCATTATCCCAGTTATCCCAGTGCTCCCATTATCCCACTCGCCCCATTATCCCAGTTCCCCCATTACCCACTACCCCATTATCCCCCTCTCCCAGTTATTCCAGTTCCCCATCATCCCAGTTATCCCAGCATCCCCGTTTTCCCAGTTCCCGCCATTTATTCCACTTTCCCTCCACTATCCCAGTTCCCCATTATCCCAGTTATCCCAGTTCCCCATTATCCCAGTTCCCCATTTTCCCAGTTGCCCATCATCCCACTCTCCCCATCATCCCACTCTTCCCATTATCCCAGTATCCCCATTATCCCATTCACCCCAGTTATCCCAGTTTCACCCCATTATCACAGTTTCCCCCCATTACCCCAGTTCCACATTATCCCGGTTATCCCAGTTATCCCAGTTCCCCATTATCCCAATTATCCCAGTTCCCCATCATCCCACTCACCCCATTATCCCGCTCTCCCCATTATCCCAGTATCCCCATTATCCCATTCTCCCCAGTTATCCCAGTACTCCCATTATCCCAGTTCCCCCATTATCCCAGTTTCCCTCCCCCATTATCCCACTACCCCATTATCCCCCTCTCCCAGTTATTCCAGTTCCCCATCATCCCAGTTATCCCAGCATCCCCGTTTTCCCAGTTCCCACCATTTATTCCACTTTCCCTCCACTATCCCAGTTCCCCATTTTCCCAGTTATCCCAGTTCCCCATCATCCCGCTCTTCCCATTATCCCGCTCTCCCCATTATCCCATTCTCCCCAGTTATCCCCGTTTCCCCCCCATTATCCCAGTTTCCCCATTATCCTACTCTTCTCATTATCCCAGTTATCCCAGTTTCCCGTTATCCCAGCATCCCAGTTTTCCCAGTTCCCCATTATCCCAGTTCTCCCCAATATTCCACTCTCCCCATTATCCCACTCTCCCCAGTTATCCCAGTTCTCCATTATCCCATTCTCCCCAGTTATCCCAGTTCCTCCCACTATCCCACCTTCCCAGTTATCCCAGTTTCCCCCCCATCATCCCACTCTCCCCATTATCCCAGTTATCCCAGTTCCCCCATCATCCCACTCTCCCAGTTATTCCAGTTCCCCATTGTCCCAGTTTCCCCCATTATCCCAGTTCCCCTCACTATCCCACCTTCCCAGTTATCCCAGTCTCCTCGTTATCCCAGTTTCCCCCCATTATCCCAATTCCCCATTATCCCAGTTACTCTCCCTGTTATCCCAGAATTCCCATTATCCCAGTTTCCCCCCATCATCCCACTCTCCCAGTTCCCCCCATTATCCCAGTTTCCCCCCATCATCCCACTCTCTCAGTTATTCCAGTTCCCCATTACCCCACTCTCCTCATAATCCCAGTTATCCCAGTGCTCCCATTATCCCACTCTCCCCATTATCCCAGTTCCCCCATTATCGCCCTCTCCCAGTTATTCCAGTTCCCCATCATCCCAGTTTTCCCAGCATCCCCGTTTTCCCAGTTCCCGCCATTTATTGCACTTCTCCTCCACTATCCCAGTTCCACACTATCCCAGTTATCCCAGTTCCCCATTATCCCAGTTATCCCAGTTCCCCCATCTTCCCAGTTATCCCAGTTCCCCACTATCCCAGTTATCCCAGTTTTCCCATTATCCCAGTTTCCCCCATTATCCCACTCTCCCAGTTATTCCAGTTCCCCATTATCTCAGTATCCTCATTAACCCACTCTCCTCATTATCCCAGTTATCCCAGTTCCCCTCCCCCATTATCCCAGTTTCCCTCCCCCATTATCCCAGTTTCCCTCCCCCATTATCCCAGTTTCCCTCCCCCATTATCCCAGTTCCCCATTATCCCAGTTGTTCCAGTTCCCCATTTTCCCAGTTATTCCAGTTCCCCATTATCCCAGTTATCCCAGTTCCCCATTATCCCAGTTTCCCTCCCCCATTATCCCAGTTTCCCCCATCATCCCACGCTCCCAGTTCCCCCCATTATCCCAGTTCCCCCCATTATCCCAGTTCCCCCCATTATCCCAGTTCTCCCCTTATCCCAGTTATCCCAGTTCTCCACAATGCCTGACAGACTGGCATCCTATGGACTGGGATAGCCCAGACTGGGATAGCCCAGACTGGGATAAACTGGTCTGGGATTATATGGGACTGGGATCCCATGGACTGGGATAAACTGGTCGGGGATTAGATGGAACTGGGATCCTATGGTCTGGGATTAGATGGAACTGGGATCCCATGGACTGGGATAAACTGGACTGGGATTATATGGAACTGGGATCCTATGGTCTGGGATAAACTGGACTGGGATTATATGGAACTGGGATCCCATGGACTGGGATAAACTGGTCAGGGATTAAATGGAACTGGGATCCCATGGACTGGGATTATATGGCACTGGGATCCCATGAACTGGGATAAACTGGTCTGGGATCCTATGGACTGGGATAAACTGGACTGGGATTATATGGAACTGGGAACCTATGGACTGGGATAAACTGGACTGGGATTATATGGAACTGGGAACATATGGACTGGGATAAACTGGTCTGGGATTAGATGGAACTGGGATCCTATGGACTGGGATGCTATGGACTGGGATAAACTGGACCGGGATAGCCTGGAATGGGGTCCTATGGAAAGGGATAAACTGGACTGGGATAAACTGGAATGGGACCAAACAGGGACTGGGAGTGTATGAACTGGAACCCGGTGAATTGGGATCCTATGGAATGGGATCGTACAGACTGGGATAACCGGGACTGGGATCCTACAGACTGGGATAACCGGGACTGGGATCCTACAGACTGGGATAACCTGGACTGGGATCCCACAGACTGGGATAACCTGGACTGGGATAACCTGGACTGGGATCCTACAGACTGGGATAACCTGGACTGGGATCGTACAGACTGGGAAAACCGGGACTGGGATCCTACAGACTGGCCCCATATGGACCCGGGCCATACACACTGGGATAAACTGGTTTGAGATTCTATGGGCGGGGATGCCGCTAAACTGGGATGGAATGGACCGGGACTGGAAAAACAGGCACGACACGGAGGGGGAGGGATAACGGAGACCGAGAAGGGCTGGAAAAAAGAGGAGGAGGAGGGGTTAGGGAGGATCAGGAGGAGGAAGAGGGATAAAAGGGGGGCGATGAAGAAGGAGAAGGAGGGAGGGTCAGGGAGGAGGAGGAGGTGGAGGGAAGGAAAGGGAGGGAGAAAGGACAAGGACGTGGGGAAAGAGAGGAGGGGAAGGAGGGATGGAAGAGGAGAGGGATGTGCGGTAAGGGAGAAGGAGGAGGAGAGGGTATGGGAGAGGAGGAGCGGGAGGAAGAGGAAGAGGAGGGACAAAGGCGGATCACGGCTGAGCGGACGGATCCACGGTCTGGAGCCGTCCCTGAATTGGCAGCCCCCACCTGTGGGATCATCGCCCCCCGCCCCATCGGGCCGGTGAGCAGGGAGGGGGAGCCCGGCCCTGATATCCCGGGGGGTCCCTGGGTTGGGTTTTTGGGGGGATGTTTGGAGAAGGAAGAAGTCCAAGGCTGAGCGGAAAAGGCCCCTCGGGGGGACATCGGGGGGTGGCGGTGCCGTCCTGCCGGGGACGGCCTGGGGGGATCTCGTTGCCCTCGGCTGTGGCACGGAGGCAAATCCCATGGTGTCCTTGTCCTTCCTCCCCCAGAGCAGGAGCTGAGCATGGAGAGCAGGGAGGACAAATGCCCGCGGCAGGAGCTGGTGGCAGAGGCCGTTTTGAGCGGCTCCACGGCGCAGGAAGGCAACGGGGAGGAAAAGGCGCGGAGATGCCGCACGAGGAGGGGCTGCAAACGCAGCCGGCGGGGATGTGAGGGGGAAAGAGCCGGCCTGGGCCGGGAAGGCGGCCGGAGATGGAGCCAGAGCTCGGAGCTGGTGCTCCGTGAGCAGCTCCGTGATGGGGAGAAGCCCCACACGTGCGGGGAGTGTGGGAAGAGCTTCAGAAGCAGCTCCAGCATGAGCAAGCACCAAAGGATCCACAGTGGGGAGAAGCCCTACGAGTGTGGGGAGTGTGGGAAGAGCTTCAGGTGGAACTGCGACCTGATCAGCCACAAGAGGAGCCACACTGGGGAGAGACCCTTTGAGTGTGTGGAGTGTGGGAAGAGCTTCAGGTGGAACTGCGACTTGATCAACCACCAGAGGAGCCACACTGGGGAACGGCCCTATATCTGTAGGGAGTGCGGGCAGAGCTTCACCCGGAGCTGCCACCTAATCCAGCATCAGGTGATCCACACCGGGGAACGGGCCTTCGAGTGTTCCGTGTGTGGGAAGAGGTTTCAGACCAGCTTCTCTCTCCTCCGTCACTTTCAGTGTCACACAGACGAGAGGCCATTCCAATGCCCTGAGTGTGGGAAGGAATTCAGGCACAATTGCACCCTCATCAAACACCGGCGCACCCACACTGGGGAGAAGCCCTACGAGTGTCCCCAGTGTGGGAAGAGCTTCTCACAGAGCTCTAATTTGACCCGACACCAACGAAGGCACCAGTGAAGGAAGACCCACGCGTGCCCCGAGTGCGGGCAGGGCTTCGTGCGCTGCTCAACCTCACGGATGTGGATTGTTATGGGCTATCTGAGCATGAGATATTTGACAATAAATAAAACTCTGGAACTTACAACTTTCTCTCCCATTCATGTTCAGTCCGTCGAAGTTCTGCTCGCACAGTGCCGCCTCCCAGAGCGTCCCCTCACAGTTGCCGCCCTTGGCCTGAGCCCGCCCCTTTCCCCTCACGGTTCCGCCCTTTCCCCGCCCCCTTTCCCCTCACGGTTCCGCCCTTTCCCCGCCCCCTTTCCCCTCACGGTTCCAGCCGGTTTGGGGAGAGGAGCAGGGCTAGGGGAGATGGAAGGGGAGGGATGAAGGCGGAGAGAAAGCAGCGAAGGGAAGAGGAAAAAAAGGTGGGGTTAGGGAGCAGGGGGAGGAGAAGGGATGGAAGGGGCAGGATGGAAGAGGAGAAGGAGGCGGAGATAACGCTGAGGAGCGGGAGGGGGGATGGAAGAGGAGGGACAAAGGCGGATCAAGGCTGAGCGGACGGATCCACGCGGTCGACCCTGCCTGGATTCGCAGCCCCCACCTGTGGGATCATCGCCTCCCGCATCGCTCAGGTGAGTTGGGACGGGGAGCCCGGCCGTGATATACCGGGGGGTCCCTACGTTGAGTTTTTGGGGGGATGTTTGGAGAATGAAGAAGTCCAAGGCTGAGCGGAAAAGGCCCCTCGGGGGGACATCGGGGGGTGGCGGTGCCGTCCTGCCCGGGACGCCCTGGGGGGATCTCGTTGTCCTCGGCTGTGGCACGGAGGAAAATCCCATGGTGTCCTTGTCCTTCCTCCCCCAGAGCAGGAGCTGAGCATGGAGAGCAGGGAGGACAAATGCCCGCGGCAGGAGCTGGTGGCAGAGGCCGTTTTGAGCGGCTCCACGGCGCAGGAAGGCAACGGGGAGGAAAAGGCGCGGAGATGCCGCACGAGGAGGGGCTGCAAACGCAGCCGGCGGGGATGTGAGGGGGAAAGAGCCGGCCTGGGCCGGGAAGGCGGCCGGAGATGGAGCCAGAGCTCGGAGCTGGTGCTCCGTGATGGGGAGAAGCCCCACAGCTGCATGGAGTGTGGGAAGAGCTTCAGGTGGAACTACGAACTGATCAGGCACCAGAGGATTCACACTGGGGAGAGGCCCTACGAGTGTGGGGAGTGTGGGAAGAGCTTCACAGTGGGCTCCAACCTGATTGTGCACCAGAGGATGCACACTGGGGAGAGGCCCTACGAGTGTTCCAAGTGTGGGAAGGCTTTTCAGACCAGCTCTGACCTTCTCAAGCACTATCAGAGTCACAGAGAGGAGAGGCCTTTCCAATGCCCTGAGTGTGGGAAGGGATTCAGGCAGAAGTCCCACCTCATCATCCACCGGCGCATCCACACAGGGGAGAGGCCCTACGAGTGTGATAAATGCAGGAAGAGGTTTCGGACCAGCTCTCATCTCCTCCAGCACTATCGGATTCCTTCAGAGGAGAGGCCCTTCCGCTGCCCCGACTGCGGGAAGGGATTCAAGCACAACTCCCACCTCGTCAGGCACCGGCACATCCACACAGGGGAGAGGCCCTACGAGTGTCCCCAGTGTGGGAAGAGCTTCTCCAGCAGCTCGAACTTGATCCAACACCAACGTAGGCACCGGTGAGGGAAGCCCTGCGAGTGCACTGAGTGCGGGAAGAGCTTCGTGCGCTGCTCCAGCTCCATCCCCCACTGGAGGAGGCACTGTGGGCACAGCCCTGGTCGCTCTCATTCCCTGTGATCCATGCTGGGAACCCGGCTGGCTGTTCTCCATTTAATATCACCTTAATTTTTTTCTCTTCTCAATCTCTTTGCACTCCAGAAGCCAAGAGACATTAGTCTGTCACCTGAAAACGACTCAAATCCCAGTGAAAACAGCTCATCTTGCCCCAGAATGCTCAATCCCTCCTGAGAAAAACTCCATGCCGTACAAATCTTCCTCGATTCTACAGCCAGCCTGTGATTTACAGTAGTGGGATCTCAATTAGAGCGCTGGGCTGGGAATTTTGTGGGGCTGGGCGTGTGGGATGTATTTGATAGCAAATAAAACTCTGAGGCTTACAAATTTCTTTCCCGTTCATGTTCAGTCGGTTGCAGTTCTGTTTGCACAGTGCCGCCTCCCAGAGCGTCCCCTCACAGTTGCCGCCCTTGGCCTGAGCCCGCCCCCTTTCCCCTCACGGTTCCCGCCCTTCCCCTGCCCCCTTTCCCCTCACGGTTCCAGCCGGCTTGGGGAGAGGAGCAGGGCAAGCGGGGATGGAAGAGGAGGGATGAAGGCGGAGAGAGAGCAGCGATGGAAGGAGGAGAAAAAGGTGGGGTTAGGGAGCAGGAGGAGGAGAAGGAATGGAAGGGGCGGGATGGAAGTGGAGAAGGAGGCGGAGATAACGCTGAGGAGCGGGAGGGGGAAAAGAAGAGGAGGAGCAGGAGGAAGAGGAAGAGGAGGGACAAAGGCGGATCAAGGCTGAGCGGACGGATCCACGCGGTCGACCCTGCCTGGATTCGCAGCCCCACCTGTGGGATCATCGCCCCCCGCATCGGGCCGGTGAGCAGGGAGGGGGAGCCCGACCCGGATATCCCGGGGGGTCCCTGGGTTGGGTTTTTGGGGGGATGTTTGGAGAATGAAGAAGTCCAAGGCTGAGCGGAAAAGGCCCCTCGGGGGGACATCGGGGGGTGGCGGTGCCGTCCTGCCGGGGACGGCTTTGGGGGATCTCGTTGCCCTCGGCTGTTGCACGGAGGCAAATCCCATGGTGTCCTTGTCCTTCCTCCCCCAGAGCAGGAGCTGAGCATGGAGAGCAGGGAGGACAAATGCCCGCGGCAGGAGCTGGTGGCAGAGGCCGTTTTGAGCGGCTCCACGGCGCAGGAAGGCAACGGGGAGGAAAAGGCGCGGAGATGGCGCACGAGGAGGGGCTGCAAACGCAGCCGGCGGGGATGTGAGGGGGAAAGAGCCGGCCTGGGCCGGGAAGGCGGCCGGAGATGGAGCCAGAGCTCGGAGCTGGTGCTCCGTGAGCAGCTCCGTGATGGGGAGAAGCCCCACACGTGCGGGGAGTGTGGGAAGAGCTTCAGGAGGAACTGCGAACTGATAAAGCACGAGAGGATTCACACTGGGGAGAGGCCCTACGAGTGTGGGGAGTGTGGGAAGAGCTTCAGGTGGAACTCCAAACTGATCGAGCACCAGTGGACCCACACTGGGGAGAAGCCCTATCAGTGTGAGGAGTGTGGGAAGAGCTTCAGGTGGAACTCCAAACTGATCGAGCACCAGAGGATTCACACTGGGGAGAGGCCCTACGAGTGTGGGGAGTGTGGGAAGAGCTTCAGCAAGAGGTCCATCCTGATCAAGCACCAGAGTATCCACACTGGGGAGAAGCCCTATGTGTGTGGGGAGTGTGGGAAGAGCTTCAGCCAGCACAACAATATGATCAGTCACCAGAGGAGACATAGTGGAGATGGCAGCCTTGAGTGTGGGGAGTGTGGGAAGAGCTTTAGTAGGAAATGCAACCTGATCCAGCACCAGAAGTCCCACATTCGCCACGAGTGTGGGGAGTGTGCCCAGAGCTTCCGATGGAGGTCGGAGCTGATCCGGCACCAGAGGACGCACACTGGGGAACGGCCCTACGAGTGTGGGCAATGTGGGAAGAGTTTCATGAAGAGCTCCCACCTGACCCTGCACCAGAGTATCCATACTGGGAAAAAGCCTTTCGAGTGTTCTGTGTGTGGGATGCGCTTCAGCCACAGCTCCTACCGGAACAACCACCAGAAGAGCCACACAGAGGAGAGGCCCTTTGAGTGTGATAAATGCAGGAAGAGGTTCCGGACCAGCACCCATCTCCTCAAGCACTATTGGATTCACAGAGAGGAGAGGCCCTTCCAATGCCCTGAGTGTGGGAAGGGATTCAGGCAGAAGTCCCACCTCATCGCCCACCAGCACATCCACACTGGGGAGAGGCCCTACGAGTGTGATAAATGCAGGAAGAGGTGTCGGACCAGCTCTGATCTCCTCCTGCACTATCGGATTCACAGAGAGGAGAGGCCCTTCCGCTGCCCCGACTGTGGGAAGGGATTCAAGCACAACTCCACCCTCGTCATCCACCGGCGCATCCACACCGGGGAGAGGCCCTACGAGTGTCCCCAGTGTGGGAAGAGCTTCTCCAGCAGCTCTAACTTGACCCAGCACCAACGGAGGCACCAGTGAGGGAAGCCCTGCGAGTGCCCCAAGTGCGGGAAGAGCTTCGTGTGCTCCACCACCTCCATCCCCCACTGGAGGAGGCACTGTGGGCACAGCCCTGGTCACTCACATTCCCTGTGATCCATGTTGGGAACACACCTGGAAGCTTCTGATTTTGGTTTGGCCTTAATGTTTCTCCCTTCTCCATCTCTTTGCACTTCAAAATCGACGAGGGATGGATCTGTCAGCTCAAAACCACTCAAATCCCACTGGAAACAGCTCAATCTTACCCCAAAACTGCACAATCGCACCTCAAAAAAAGTCAATGTCATAGAAAACTGACTCGATTCCTCAGCCACCTGAGTAAGATTGGGATGGAAGGAGACTGGGAGAAGCGTGATCTCAATTAGGGTGGTAAGATGTGGGTGTTATGTTTGCCCTATTATCCCATCCTTAAAAAAAAACAAACAATATTAAAAGTAGTAACAATTTCAATGAAATAATCAAGATGAAAAATATAAAAATTGGATGCAATATAATTCGGCTAAAATTAGGGATAATTTGGTTCCAATAATAATTGCGCATAAGGAAAAACAACCGCTTGGTACGGAGTGCAGGGTTCAGTGACCCCTTGCCACATCACGTACAAGCTTGCCAAGTGAAAGTCACCTCTTATATGCCGTGTGTCAATGCCATCTCCTCCCATTTTCGGTTCGTCACTTTTCTGTCTCCGCCTTCCATCTCCTCCCATTTTCGGTTCGTCGCTTTTCTGTCTCCGCCTTCCATCTCCTCCTATTTTCGGTTCGTCACTTTTCTGTCTCCGCCTTCCATCTCCTCCCATTTTCGGGTCGTCACTTTTCTGTCTCCGCCTGCCATCTCCTCCCATTTTCGGTTCATCACTTTTCTGTCTCCGCCTTCCATCTCCTCCCATTTTCGGTTCGTCACTTTTCTGTCTCCGCCTTCCATCTCCTCCCATTTTCTGTTCGTCGCTTTTCTGTCTCCGCCTTCCATCTCCTCCTATTTTCGGTTCGTCACTTTGCTGTCTCCGCCTTCATTGCCACCTTTACCACGCTTGCGCCACCACTGGGTTTGGTGGTTGCACAAGTCTTTGGGGGTCGTCACTGATGAAGGCTCTGTAGTCTTCTTCGTTGTCCTTCAATTCACCTTTGGGTTACACATGCGCACCAAGCCAGTACAATGTAAGCCAAGACTAACGAATCACTGCATCTGCATATCAAGGCAATAAATCCCTTATAATTAGCATTTTCTTGGACCCAACCAGGTTCTTGGTCATTTTTAGCAACTGTGTCTTCAGCTGCTTTCCTGTGGTCCTTGAGAACATCTGCTGGGAAGGGGGGGTGTGTGGAGCCCCTCCTTTCCCTCTCTTCTTTGGCATTACAACTTTTAACTATGAACTGTTTTATTATTCTCAAATGTTAATTACTGTATCAATATTGATCACTGTTTCAATTTCTATCAGCGCAAATCATACCTATTTATCACAGGGATTATCTGGGGCTGGGCGTGTGGGATGTATTTGATAGCAAATAAAACTCAGACTTACAGATTTCTTTCCCGTTCATGTTCAGTCCGTTGCAGTTCTGTTCGCACAGTGCCGCCTGCTCAGCTCATTGTGTTCGTGTCCTGTTTTCTCTCCTGCCTCTCTTTGCCTGCTCTGTTTCTCTCTCAGTGTCTCCTTGACCTGGGACCACCAGAGACCCTGCCCCGATTTAATTGACCCCTTGCCTGATTTAATTGACCCCTGCCCTGATTTAATTGGCCCCTGCCCCGATTTAATTGACCCATTGCCTGATTTTATTGACCCCTTGCCTGATTTAATTGACCCCTTGCCTGATTTAATTGACCCCTGCCCTGATTTAATTTCCCCCTCTGTCCCCACCGACCCTCCCCCGATTATTTATTATTATATTTCTTGGTTAATATTTTAATTCCCAGGACCTGAAGTCCTGAGGGCTGGCAGGGAAATGTCTCTGGAGGATTTTGCTCCATTTGCCTTCAAGGTCGGGAACATCTTTTCCTGGCTGGGAGCTGGAATTCCAGACTTTTGGACTGTGTGCAGGGCGATAAGGACTGGGATTAAATGTGGAGTGAGATCAATTAGGGACTGGGATCAATTAGGGAGTCGGATTAAATAGATTTGGATCAAATATGGACTGGGCTCAAATATGGTCTGGGATCAAATATGAGTTGGGATAAAAAATGGACTGGGGTCAAATATGGATTGGGATCAAATACAGACTGGGATGAAATATGGACTGGGATGAAATATGGACTGGGATCAAATATTGACTGAGATCAAATATGGACTTAGATAAACTATGGGCTGGGATCTAATATTGACTGGGATTGTATAGACTGGGATTGTATAGACTGGGATAAACTGGACTGAGATTATTTAGACTGGGATCAAATACGGACTGGTATTAAATATGGATTGGGATCAAATATCGACTGGGGTAAAATATGGACTGGGATCAAATAGGGACTGGGATCCTACAGAGTGGACCAAATATGGACTGGGGTTAAATAGGAACTGGGATCAAATATAGACTGGGATAATCCTGACTGGGATAAACTGGATGGAGATTATATAGACTAAGATCAAAGATGGACTGGGATCAAATAGGGACTGAGATAAAATATGGACTGGAATCAAATGGACTGGGATCCTACAGACTGGGATAAAATATGGACTGAGATTATTTAGACTGGGATCGTATACGGACTGGGATCAGATATGGACTGGGACCAAATACGGACTGAGATAAAATATGGACTGGGATCAAACGGACTGGGCTCAAATATGGACGGGGATCAAATATGGACCGGGACCATCCTAACAGGGGCGGCTGCGCGAGCCGAGGCCATCCCGCCCCGCCCAGTCCGTCCCAGTCCCTCCCAGTTCCCTCCCAGTTCCCTCCCAGTCCCTCCCAGTTCCCTCCCAGTTCCCTCCCAGTCCCTCCCAGTCCCGCCCTGTTCCCTCCCAGTCCCTCCCAGTTCCCTCCCAGTCCCTCCCAGTCCCGCCCTGTTCCCTCCCAGTCCCGCCCTGTTCCCTCCCAGTCCCTCCCAGTCCCTCCCAGTTCCCTCCCAGTCCCTCCCAGTTCCCTCCCAGTCCCTCCCAGTCCCTCCCAGTCCCGCCCTGTTCCCTCCCAGTTCCCTCCCAGTTCCCTCCCAGTCCCTCCCAGTCCCTCCCAGTTCCCTCCCAAAACTCCTCGGAGCGATCGCGGAGCTCCCGGTGCCGCTCCCGATCTCGAATCCCGGTTTCAGTCCCGGTTCCGGTCCCGATCGTGGTCCCGGTTCGAGTCTCGGTCCCGATCCCAAATCCCGATCCCGGATCTCGATCTCGATCCCGTTCCCGGTACGATCCGGTTCGGTTCGGTCCGGTTCGGTTGACGGCACCGGGGATGAAGATCGCGATCTTCGGAGCCACCGGCAGAACCGGGCGGGTCACGCTGGGGCTGGCGCTGGAGCAGGGTACGGGACACCCCAAAACGGGCACGGGACACCCAAAACGGGAACAGGAAACCCAAAAAACGGGCACGGGACACCCCAAAAATGGGCAAGGGGATCCCCAAAAATGGGCAAGGGGATCCCCAAAAATGGGCACGGGACACCCCAAAAATGGGCACTGGGATCCCAAAAATTGGGGGAATTTGGGACCCCAAATTCGGGAATGGAGGGAGCCCAAAAATGGGAACGGGACACCCCAAAAACGGGCACGGGACACCCCAAAAATGGGCACGGGAAACCCCAAAAATGGGGACTGGGGCACCCCAAAAACGGGCACGGGACACCCCAAAAATGGGCAAGGGGATCCCCAAAAATGGGCACGGGACACCCCAAAAACGGGCACGGGAAACCCCAAAAATGGGCAAGGGGATCCCCAAAAATGGGCACAGGGAACCAAAAATTTGGGGGAATTTGGATCCCCAAATTCGGGAATGGAGGGACCCCAAAAACGGGCATGGGCACCCCAAAAACGGGCACGGGCACCCCAAAACGGGCACGGGACACCCCAAAAGAGGCACGGGACACCCCAAAAACGGGACCAGGACACCCCAAAAATGGGCAAGGGGATCCCCAAAAATGGGCACTGGGAACGCAAAATTTGGGGGAATTTGGGACCCCAAAAACCGGGAACGAGGGACCCCAAAAATGGGGGGGACCCCAAAAGCGGAATTTGGGGAAGTCACGAGGGATTGGGGAAGTCACGGGAAATTTGGGGAAGTTGCCGGAACTTGGGGTCACTGGAGTTTGGGGGAGCCCTGGGAATTTGGGGGTGACCCCGGTTCTCTGGATTTAGGGGAGCCCCAGAAATTTTGGGGCTTCTGGAATTTGGGGCTCCCTAAAATTTTGGGGTTCGCTGGGAATCGAGGGGTTTTGGGGTCCCTAAAATTTTGGGGCTCCCTGGGTTTTGGGTTCCCAAAACTTTGGGCCAAATTCTGACGGTTTTGGGGCTCGCTGGGTTTTGGGGGGGCTGATAAGGCTTATCAGGGGTTTGGGGGGGCTGATAAAGGCCTGGGAGGGGTTTGGGGGGGCTCTGATAAAGCCCGGGGGGGGGGGGGGAGGGGTTTGGGGGGCGCTGATAAAAAATGGGGGGGACCTGAGGGGGGTGGGGGGGATTTTGGGGGGTCCTGGAGGGTCCTGGGGGGATTTTGGGGGGTCCTGGGGGGATTTGGGGGGTCCTGAGGGGAAATTTAGGGGTCCTGGGGGGATTTTAGGGGGTCCTGGGAGGATTTGGGGGGTCCTGAGGGGATTTTGGGGGGTCCTGGGGGCATTTTGGGGTGTCTTGAGGATTATTTGGGGGGGTCCTGGGGGAAATTTGGGGGTCCTGGGGGGTCCTGGGGGGATTTTGGGGGGTCCTGGGAGGATTTGGGGGGTCCTGAGGGGATTTTGGGGTGTCTTAAGGATTTTTGGGGGGTCCTGAGGGGGATTTGGGGTGTCTTGAGGATTTTTTGGGGGGGTCCTGGGGGAATTTTGGAGGGTCCTGGAGGGTCCTGAGGGGATTTTGGGGGGTTCTGGGGAAATTTTGGGGTCCTGTGGGGATTTTGGGGGGTCTTGAGGATTATTTGGGGGGGTCCTGGGAGGATTTTGGGGGATCCCTGGGTGGGTTTTTGGGGTCCCTGATGGGTTTTTTTGGGGTCCCTGATGGCATTTTGGGGTTCCTGATGGGATTTTTGGGGTCCCCCAGGTTTCGAGGTGACCGTGCTGGTCCGGGTGGGTTTTTGGGGGGTCACTGATGGCATTTTTGGGGTCCTTGGATGATTTTTGGGGTCCCTGGGTGGGTTTTTGGGGTCCCTTGGATGATTTTTGGGGTCCTTGGATGATTTTTGCGGTCCCTGATTGGATTTTGGGGTCCCTGGATGGGTTTTTGGGGTCCCTGGGTGATTTTTGGGGTGTTTCAGGGTTCGAGGTGTCCGTGCTGGTCCGGGTGGGTTTTTGGGGGGTTCCTGATGGCATTTTTGGGGTCCTGGGTGATTTTTGGGGTGTTTCAGGTTTCGAGGTGTCTGTGCTGGTCCGGGTGGGTTTTTGGGGGGATCCCTGGGTGGGTTTTTGGGGTCCCTGGATGATTTTTGGGGTCCCCCAGGTTTCGAGGTGTCCGCGCTGGTCCGGGTGGATTTTTGGGGGGTCCCTGATGGGTTTTTTGGGGTCCCTGGGTGGATTTTTGGGGTCCCTGACGGGATTTGGGGTCCCTGGATGGATTTTGGGGTCCCTGATGGGATTTTTGGGGTGTTTCAGGTTTCCAAGGTGACCGCGCTGGTCCGGGTGGGATTTTGGGAGTCCCTGGGTGGGTTTTGGGTCCCTGGATGATTTTTGGGTCCCTGATGGGATTTTTGGGGTCCCTGAATGATTTTTGGGGTCCCTGATGGCATTTTTGGGGTCCCTGATGGGATTTTTTGGGGTCCCTGGATGGATTTTGGGGTTCCTGATGAGATTTTTTGGGTCCCCCAGGTTTCGAGGTGACCGCGCTGGTCCGGGTGGGTTTTTGGGGGTTCCTGATGCATTTTTGGGGTTCCTGGATGGATTTTGGGGTCTCTGGGTGGATTTTTGGGGTCCCTGGGTGGGTTTTTGGGGTTCCTGATGGCATTTTTGGGGTGTTTCAGGTTTCGAGGTGTCCGTGCTGGTCCGGGTGGGTTTTTGGGGGGTCCCTGATGGCATTTTTGGGGTTCCTGATGAGATTTTTTGGGTCCCCCAGGTTTCGAGGTGACCGTGCTGGTCCGGGTGGGTTTTTGGGGTTCCTGATGGCATTTTTGGGGTCCCTGATGGATTTTGGGGTCCCCAGGTTTCAAGGTGACCGCGCTGGTCCGGGTGGGTTTGGGGGTTCCTGAATGGATTTTTGGGGTCCCTGGATGATTTTTTGTGGTGTTTCAGGGTTCGAGGTGTCCGTGCTGGTCCGGGTGGGTTTTTGGGGTCCCTGGGTGGATTTTTGGGGTGTTTCAGGTTTCGAGGTGTCCGCGCTGGTCCGGGTGGGTTTGGGGGTCCCTGGGTGGGTTTTTGGGGTTCCTGACGGGGTTTTTGGGGTGTTTCAGGGTTCGAGGTGTCTGTGCTGGTCCGGGTGGGTTTTTGGGGGGTTCCTGATGGCATTTTTGGGGTTCCTGGATGGATTTTGGGGTTCCTGATGGGGTTTTTTGGGTTCCTGACGGCATTTTTGGGGTCCCCAGGTTTCGAGGTGTCCGTGCTGGTCCGGGTGGGTTTTTTGGGGTTCCTGACGGGGTTTTTGGGGTCCCTGATGGCATTTTGGGGTGTTTCAGGTTTCGAGGTGACCGTGCTGGTCCGGGACCCCTCCCGGCTGCCCGCCGGCCCCTCCCCCTCCCGGGTGGTCGTGGGGGACGCTCGGGACCCCGGGGCCGTGGGGGCGGCGCTGCAGGGCCAGGATGGGGGCGCTGATCCTGCCTGGGCACCGGCAGCGACCTCGGTCAGCAAACCGTGACCTCTGACCCCCGCCCCGTGACCTCTGACCCCTCCCCGTGACCTCTGACCCCTCCCCAGTGACCTTTGACCCCTGTGACCTCTGACCCCTCCCCGTGACCTCTGACCCCTGTGACCCCTGACCCCTCCCCAGTGACCTTTGACCCTCCCCAATGACCTTTGACCCCTCCCCTGTGACCTCTGACCCCTCCCCCGTGACCTCTGACCCCTCCCCAATGACCTTTGGACCCCTCCCCAATGACCTTTGACCCCGTTTTTGGGATCCTCGCTCCCTCCTCCACCCCACCTTGACCCCTCCCCCACCGATCGCCGACCCCTCCCCCACCCCATCCCGATCCTTCCGACCCCTCCCCCATCGACCTTTGACCCCATTTTGGGAATCCTGACCCCTCCCCCACCCCATCCTGACCCTTCTGACCCCTCCCCCAATGACCCTTTGACCCCATTTTGGGAATCCCTGCCCCTCCCCATCGACCTTTGACCTCATTTGGGGTCTCCCCTCCCCCACCCCATCCTGACCCCTCCCCCAATGACCTTTGACCCCATTTAGGGGGTCCCTGCCCCTCCCCCCATTGACCTTTGACCCCCTTTGAGGACACCTCCCCCTCCCCCACCCCGCCCTGACCCACCCTGACCCCGCCCCCAATGACCTCTGACCCCATTTGGGGGATCCTCGCCCCTCCCCCCACCTCATTCCCACTCATCCTGACCCCTCCCCCGCTGACCTTTGACCCCCATTTTGGGACACCCCCCCCTCCCCCTCCCCCTCCCCTCCCCTCCTCCACCGACCTCTGACCCCCTTTGGAACCTCAACCCCTCCCCCACCCCCCATCTGACCTCTCTTGACCCCTCCCCCCCTGACCTTTGACCCCATTCTGGGGCTCTCTGCCCCTCCCCCCACCCATCCTCACCCCTCCCCCGCTGACCTTTGACCCCATTTGGGGTGGGGGGGGTCTCCTTCCCCCGCCCCACCCTGATCCACCCTGACCCCTCCCCCACTGACCTTTGACCCCATTTCGTGGAACCCAAACCCCTCCCCCGCCATCCTCACCCCTCCCCCACCCACCGTGACCCCTCCTGACCCCTCCCCCCCTGACCTTTGACCCATTCTGGGATCTCCCTCCCCCCCTCCCCCCTGACCTTTGACCCCATTCTGGGATCTCCCCTCCCCCCCCCCCCCCCCCAGTTCTGGAGCCCCCCCGAATTTGGGGGAAAAAGGGAAAAATGGGGGAAAAAAGAGAAAAATGGGAAAAATCAAAAGGGAAAAGGGGGAGAAAAATGGGGGGAAAATGGGAAAAAAGGGGAATAAAAAATGGGAAAAGGGAGAGAAAAATTGGGGAAAAATGGGAAAAAAAGGGAAATAAAAAATGGCAAAAAGGGAGAGAAAAATTGGGGAAAATGGGAAAAAGATGAGGGGGAAAGAGAGAGAGAAATTGGGGGGAACATTGGGGAAAATCGGGGGAAATGGGGAAATAAAAATGGGATAAAAATGGGAGAAAAATGGAGGGAAAATTGGGGCAAAATGGGAGAAATTGGGAAATTAAAAATGGAAAAAGCGGGAGAAAAATGGGGGGGAAATGGGGGGGGAAATTGAGGAAAAAGGGAGAAAAATTGGGAAAAAAGTGGGAAATGTGGGGGGAAAAGGGAGGAAAATTGGGGGGAAATGGGGAAAGAAAAAATGGGGAAAAGGAGAGAAAATTGGGGGAAATTGGGGAAAATTGAGGAAAAAATGGTGTGAAATTGGAGAAGAATAGAGGGAAAATGGGAGGAAAAAAGGGAAATAAAAAAATGGTAAATGGGGGAGAAAAACTGGGGGGAATGGGAAATAAAAGATGGGAAATAAAAGGTGGGGAAATGGGTGTAAAATGGGCAAATAAAAAATGGGGAAAATGAGAGAATTGGGGAAAAATTGAGGAAAATTGGGGGAAAATTGAGGAAAATTGGGGGAAAATTGAGGAAAATTGGGGAAATTGAGGAAAATTGGGGAAAATTTAGGGAAATTGGGGGAAAATTTAGGAAAATTGGGGGAAAATGAGGAAAATTGGGGAAAAATTGAGGAAAATTGGGGGGAATTGAGGAAAATTGGGGAAAAATTGAGGAAAATTGGGGGAAAATTGAGGAAAATTGGGGGAATTGAGGAAAATTGGGGAAAAATTGAGGAAAATTGGGGAAAATGGGGCAAAAAAGAAAAAGGAGAGAAAGAGGGTGAAGGGGAAAATGGGGACAAAAAATGGGAGAAAATTTGGAATAAAGGGGGGGGGAAAGGCAGGGAAAATGGGGCAAAAAATTCAGGAGAAAAGGGAATAAAGGGAGAAAAAATGGGGAAAATTGAGGAAAAAATGGGGGGAAAATTGGGAATAAAAGGGGGGGGAAAGGCGGGGAAAATGGGGCAAAAATGGGGCAAAAAATTCAGGAGAAAATGGGAATAAAGGGAGAAAAATGGGGAAAATTTGAGGGAAAAATGGGGGGGAAATTGGGAAAAATGGGAAAAGAGGAGAAAAGTGGGAAAAGCCCCCCTGACCCCCCAGGCCCCACCACGGTGATGTCCGAGGGCACCAGAACCATCCTGGAGGCCATGGCCGAGCACGGCGTGCGCAAGGTGGTGGCGTGTCTGTCCGGTGAGAGACGGCCCAAAATCACCCCCAAAAATACCCTAAAAATTCACCCAAAATCCCCCAAAATCACCTCAAAAATCCCCCAAAATCCCCCAAAAATCCCTCAAAAATCCCCCAAAATTCACCCCCAAAAATTCCCCAAAACCCCCCCAAAAATCCCCTAAAATTCACCCAAAATCCCCCAAAAAATCCCCTCAAAAATCCCCCAAAATCCCCTAAAAATTCACCCCAAAATCCCCCAAAAAAATCCCCTCAAAAATCCCCACCAAATCCCCTCAAAAATCCCCCCAAAATTCCCCAAAATCCCCCAAAAAATCCCCCAGCATTCCCCCAAAATTCACCCAAAAATCCCCTCAAAAATTCCCCAAAATCCCCCAAAATCCCCTCAAAAAATCCCCCAAAATCCCCCAAAAATCCCCTCAAAAATTCACCCCAAAATCCCCCAAAAATTCCCCAAAACCCCCCCAAAAATCACCCAAAAATACCCCCAAAATAAAAAAAAAAATCACCCAAAAATCCCCCCTAAAATCCCCCAAGAATCTCAAAAATTCATCCCAAACCCCCCCCAAAATTCACCCAAATCCATCCCAAAATTCCCCCTGAAATTCCTCTAAAAATCCCTCAAAATCCCCCCAAATTCCCTCAAGATTCCAAAAAATCACCCAAATCCTCCCAAATCATCCCAAAATCCCCTACAAATTCACCCAAAATCCCCCAAAAATCCCTCAAAAATTCCCCCAAAAATTCCCCAAAAACCCCCCCAAAAAATCACCCAAAAATACCCCAAAATAAAAAAATCACCCAAAAATCCCCCCTAAAATCCCCCCCAAAATTCACCCAAATCCATCCCAAAATTCCCCCCAAAAATTCCTCTAAAATCCCCAAAATCCCTGAAAAATCCCTCAAAAAATTCCCACAAAATTCCCCCCAAAATTCCTAAAAACCATCCCAAAATCACCCCTAAAATCCTCCCCAAAAAACCCCCAAAAATCCCAGAAAATTCACCCAAAAATATCCCCAAAATCCCCCAAAAATCCCCCAAAACCCCCCAAATTTTGGAGAGGGGTTCCTAAACCCCCCAATATTTTTGGTGTGGGGTTCCTAAATCCCCTTTGGCCACAGCTTTTCTCCTGTGGGATCCTGAGCGCGTCCCGGAGCGGCTGCGGGCGCATGGAGCGGCTCCTGCGGGGCTGCCCCAAAACCGCCCAAAATCCCCCCAAAAATCCACCCAAAATTCCCACAAAAACCCCCAAATTTTGGAGAGGGGTTCCTAAACCCCCCAATTTTTTTGGGGTGGAGTTCCTAAATTCCTTTTTGCTGCAGCTTTCCTCCTATGGGACCCCGAGCGGGTCCCGGAGCGGCTGCGGGCGGTGACCGAGGGCCATCGGCGCATGGAGCGGCTCCTGCGGGACTGCCTCAAAACCGCCCCAAAACCGCCCAAAATCCCCCCAAAAATCCCCCCAAAATCCCCCAAATTTTGGAGAGGGGTTCCTAAACCCCCCAATTTTTTTGGTGTGGGGGTTCCTAAATCCCCTTTGGCCACAGCTTTTTCTCCTGTGGGACCCCCGAGCGGGTCCCGGAGCGTCTGTGGGCGCATGGAGCGGCTCCTGCGGGGCTGCCCAAAACCGCCCCAAAACCGCCCAAAATCCCCCCAAAAATCACCCCAAAACCCCCCAAATTTTGGAGAGGGCTTCCTAAACCCTCCAATTTTTTTGGTGTGGAGTTCCTAAATTCCTTTTTGCTACAGCTTTCCTGTTTTGGGGACCCCGAGCGGGTCCCGGAGCGGCTGCGGGCGGTGACCGAGGACCATCGGCGCATGGAGCGGCTCCTGCGGGGCTGCCCCAAAACCGCCCCAAAACCGCCCAAAATCCCCCCAAAAATCCCCCCAAAATTCCCACAAAATCCCCCAAATTTTGGAGAGGGGGTTCCTAAACCCCCCAATATTTTTGGTGTG
The DNA here is from genome assembly GCF_035770615.1 of Melospiza melodia melodia. NCBI lineage: Eukaryota > Metazoa > Chordata > Aves > Passeriformes > Passerellidae > Melospiza > Melospiza melodia. Next base: position 152,622 of record NW_026948510.1, read on the forward strand.
GGGTTTCTAAATTCTTTTTTGCTGCAGCTTTTCTCCTGTGGGACCCCGAGCGCGTCCGGAGCGGCTGCGGGCGTGACCGAGGACCATCGGCGCATGGAGCGGCTCCTGCGGGACTCGGGGCTGCCCGCGGTGCTCGTGATGCCCCCGCGACATCGCGGGTAAAAATGGGGGAAAAACGGGGGGAAATGGGAAAAATTGGGAGAAATTGAGGGGCAATGGGGAAAAATTTGAGGAAATTTGGGGGAAAAATGGGGGAAAAATTGAGGGAAAATGAGGAAAAAATGGGGGGTAATGGGGGGAACATGAGGGAATATTGGGGGTAAAAATGGGGGAGAATTGGGGAAAAATGGGGGGAAAATGAGGAAAAATGGGGGAAATGGGCAAAAATGAGGGGAAATATTGGAGGAAAAGAGGAAAGAAAATGGGGGAAATGGCGGGGGAGAGGGAGGAAATGGGGGGAAATTGGGGAAAAAGAGGGGAAAATGGGGGAAAATGTTTGCAGGAATTTGGGGGAAAATGGGAGAAAAAATGGGGGGGAAATGGAGGAAAAATTAGGGAAATACTTGAGGGAATTGGGGAGAAATTGGGAAATATTGAGGAAAAATGGAGGGGAAATGGCAGAAAAATGGGGAAAAATGGGAAAATGGGGGAAAAGTCCCAAGTGATCCCCCGGTGATTTTTGCGGTGATCCAGTGGATCGGCCGCTGACCGGGACTACGAGGTTTGGGGTGGGGAGTAAAATGGGAGAAAAACTGGGGGAAAATTGAGAGAAAAATGGGGGAAATTGGGAAGATTGGGGGAAAATGGAAAAAATTGGGGAGAAAATGGGAAAAATGTGGGGGGAATATTTGGGGGGGGAAATGGGAGAAAAATAGGGGGAAAATTGGGGAAAAATGGGGAAAATTGGCAGGAAAATGGGGGGATTTGGGGGCAAAAGAAGTGGAAATGGGAGAAAAAATGGGGTGAGAAAATGGGGGGAAAATGGGGGAAAAAATGGGGGAAAATATGGGGGAAAATAGGCTGAAAATCGGGGAAAACATGGAGAAAATGGGCAAAAAATGCAGAGAAAATGGGAGAAAAATGGGAGGTAAAATGAGAAAAAATGGGGGGAAATGGGTGAAAAATTGGGAGAAATTTGGGGAAAATGGGAGAAAAAGGGGAGGAAATGGGGGGAAATGGGTGAAAAATGGGCAGAAAATCGGAGAAAATGGGAGAAAATTTTAGAGAAAAATGGGGGGTAAGCGGGAGAAAAATGGGAAAAAAATGGGGAAAATTGGGGAAAATGGGGACAAAAATGGAAAAAAAATTGGGGCAAAAAAATGGGAGAAAAATGAGGAAAAAATGGCCAAAAATGGGAAAAAAAATGGGGAAAAAACGGGAAAAAAATGGGGAAAAATGGGAAAAAGTTGGGGAAAAATGGGGAAAAGTCACAACTGATCCCAATTTTTGGTGGATCCCGGATGCAGTGGATCGGCCGCTGACCGGGGACTACGAGGTGACCGTGGGGGCCGCGGGGGGCCCGGCTCCTCCCCGGGTGATCTCGGCGCCGGATCTCGGCCACTTCATGCTGCGCTGCCTCCGCACGGATGAGTTCGACGGGAAAAGCGTCTACGTCAGCCGGCACTACCCCAAGGAGTAGGGATCCACCGGGATCCACCGGGATCCAACGGGATCCAACGGGATCTGGGGGGAACTGGGGGGGTCTGGTGAGGTCTGGTGGGATTTGGGACTGGAATCTGGTGAGATCAGCTTGGATCTGATGGGGTCTGACGGGGTCTGGTGGGATTTGGGGTGTGGAATCTGATGGGATCTGGTGGGGTCTGGTGGGATCTGGTGGGACGTGGGACTGAGATCGTGTTGGATCCAGTGGGATCCATTTCTGCTGCGCTGCTCACCGGGGACGAGTTCGACGGGAAAAGCGTCCACGTCAGCCGGCACCACCCCAAGGAGTAGGGATCTGCTGGGATCCACTGGGATCCACTGGGATCCACTGGGACCCAACGGGATCCAACGGGATCTGGGGGGAACTGGGGGGGGTCTGGGACCGTGATCGGATGGGATCTGGATGGGATCTGCTGGGGACTGGTGGGATCTGGTGGGCTTTGGGGTCTGGAATCTGATTGGATCCAGTGGGATCTGGATGGATCTGGATGGATCTGGTTGGATCTGGTCGGATTGATGGGATCTACTTGGATCCAGTGGGGTTTGACAGGGTCTGGTGGCATTTTGGGGTCTGCAATCTGGTGCGATCTGGGGCCGTGATTGGATCAGATCTGATGAGGTCTGGTGGGATCTGGTGGTGTTTGATGGGATCTGGTGGGGTCTGATGTGATTTGATGGGATCTGCTTGGATCTGTGGGGTTTGATGGGATTTGGGTCGGGAATCTGAGGGATCCAATGGGATCCAATGGGATCTGGCGGAATGTGGTGGGGTTTGATGGGATCTGGTGGGGTCTGGTGGGACGTGGGACTGAGATGGGGTCGGATCCAGTGGGATCCATTTCCTGCTGCGCCGCCTCACGGGGACGAGCTCGACGGGGAAAGCGTCCACGTCAGCCGGCACCACCCCAAGGAGTTGGGATCTGCTGGGATCCAACGGGATCCAACGGGACCCACTGGGGTCTGAGGGGGGTCTGTTGGGATTTGGGACTGGAATCTGGTGAGATCTGCTTGGATCTGATGGGGTCTGGTGGGATCTGATGGGGGTCTGGTGGGATTTGGGGTGTGGAATCTGGTGGGGTCTGGTGGGGTCTGGTGGGATCTGGTGGGACTGAGATGGGGTGGGGATCCAGTGGGATCCATTTCCTGCTGCGCCGCCTCACCGGGACGAGCTCGACGGGAAAAGCGTCCACGTCAGCCGGCACCTCCCCAAGGACTCGGGATCCACTGGGATCCGCTGGGATCTGGGTGGAACTGGTGGGGTCTGGTGGGATCTGCTTGGATCTCGTGGGGTTTGGTGGAATCTGGTGGGGTCTGGTGGATTGGGGGTCTGCAATCTGATGGATCTGGTGGCGTCTGAGGCCATGATTGGATCAGATCTGATGGGGTCTTGGTGGGGTCTGGTGGATTTGGGACTGGGATCTGATGAGATCCGGTGGGATCTGGTGGGACCTGGTGATGTTTGGGCCCAGGATGGGATGGGATCTGATGGAAATGGTGGGGTCTGGTGAGATTTGGGATCTGGAATCTGATGGGATCTGGTGGGGTCTGGTGGGGTTTGATGGGATCTGGTGGGATTTCATTGGGGCTGGTGGGATCTGATGGGGTTTGATGGGATCTGGTGGGGATCTGGTGGATTTCATTTGGTCTGATGGGACCTGATGACGTTCGGGCCCATGATGGGATGGGATCTGATGGGAAATGGGGGGGTCTGGTGAGATTTGGGATCTGGAATCTGATGGGATCTGGAGAATTTTGGGGGTCCTGAAGGGTTTTTAGTGGATCCCCCCCATTTGGAACCGCGGTGGGGCGCGCCTTGTATGCAAATGACCCCGCGCGCTATGCAAATGAGGCCCTTCCATGCAAAAATTCCCGCGCTGTATGCAAATAAAGGCGGCCACACCCCGCACGGAAACAAAGCTCTGCATTCTCTCCTCTGATTGGCTGCGCCACCGCGCGGAGCCGTGCTGGCGATGAGCGATCTGATTGGCTGCGCGTGGGGGCTGCTGAGGCCGCTGATTGGTCCGGGCGCAGCTGTATGCAAATGAGGAGTGAGGGAGATGGCGGGGCATCCCCAGTCTGGGGGTCCCAGTTTGGGGTGGGAAATCCCAGTTTGGGGAGGGGAAATCCCAGTTTGGGGGGGGAAATCCCAGTTTGGGGGAGGGGAAATCCCAGTTTGGGGAGGGGAAATCCCAGTTTGGGGTGGAAAATCCCAGTTTGGGGTGGGAAATCCCAGTTTGGGGGGGAAATCCCAGCTTGGGGAGGGAAATCCCAGTTTGGGGATGGGAATTCCCAGTTTGGGGGAGGAGAAATCCCAGTTTGGGGATGGGAAATCCCAGTTTGGAATGGGAAATTCCAGTTTGGGGGGGGAAATCCCAGTTTGGGATGGGAAATCCCAGTTTGGGGGGGGGAAATCCCAGTTTGGGATGGGGAAATCCCAGTTTGGGAAGGGGAAATCCCAGTTTGGGAATGGGGAAAATCCCAGTTTGGGAAGGGGAAATCCCAGTTTGGGATGGGAAATCCCAGTCTGGGAAGGGGAATTCCCAGTTTGAGCGTGGAAAAATCCCAGTTTGAGGGGGGAAATCCCAGTTTGAGCGTGGAAAATCCCAGTTTGCGGGGGATCCCCCTCACAAAAAAAGGGTTCTGGCCCTTTAAGACTCTCCCCCCCTCACCCCCGCCACCGCAGCGCCCCCTGACGGCCCGGAGGACTTCCGCCTTTTCTTAAGCCCCGCCCCCTCACTTCGGCCTCACTCGGGTCGCGCTCGGGCCTTTCCGCCTGGACCGGCGAAGAGGGAGAAGGACGGGGGGGTCTCATTGGCCGGTGCGCTCGCGCCGCCCCCCCTCATTGGCCCGGGCGCTCGCGCCGCTTCCGCCGCGCCCCCCTATTGGCCGCAGCGCTCGCGCCGCCGGTGAGTGACAAGCGCCCCTCCCATTCCCCTTAGCCCTCAGACCCCCGCCGGCGCGGGGGCGGTGGGAGGGGGGGGACTCCGCTGCCGCCGCTGCCCGCCGCCGCTTCCGGAGCTTCCGCCTTTCTCCGGTAAGGCCTGGTTTTTAAAAAAGATTTTTTAGGCCTTTAAAAAAGAGGAGGGCGGCGGCGTTAGGAGGCCCCGGAACCGTCGGGAATCCCCCCGGGGGTTTTTCCCGGTGCCCGGCGGGCGCTGCCGGGAGTTGTAGTTCTGAGGGGGGCAAGCCCTGAGGGAGGGGAGGGGCTCCGAGGGGTTGTTTTGAGGGGAAAATTGAATTTTTTTTTGTTTTCTGAGGGGGTTTTAATGTCCCTGAGGAGCTCTGGTTGTGTTTTGAGCTGGGGGGATTTAAGGAACCTTTGAGTGGCGGATTCAGGGATCCCTGAGGGGTTCACGGGATGTTCTGAGGGAAAAATTCTGATTTTTAGGGTAATTTCAGCTTCCTGAGGGGTTCACGGGATGTTGTGAGGGGAAAAACTGTGATTTAGAAAGGATTTAGAGATTTTTGAGGGGTTCAGGGGGGTGTTTGGAGAGGAAAAATGGGATTTTGGAGGTGTTTGGGGTCCCTGAGGGATTTGGGGTTGGATTTTGAGGGGAAATTTGCGACTTTTGTGAGAATTTCACGTCCCTGAGGGGATTTTGGGGTCCTGAAGGGATTTAGGGGTGGATTTTGAGGAAAAAGTTGTGATTTTGGTGGGAATTTGAGGTTCCTGAGGGGTTTTAGGGTTGTGTTTTGAATGTGGGGGGATTTAGGAACTTTGAGTGACGGATTCGGGGGTCCCTGAGGGGTTCACGGGATGTTGTGAGGGGAAAATTCTGATTTTTAGGGTAATTTCACCTTCCTGAGGGGTTGTGAGGGGAAAAATGTGATTTAGAAAGGATTTAGAGATTTTTGAGGGGTTCATGGGGTATTTGGAGAGAAAAAAATTGGATTTTTGGAGGGGTTGGAGGTCCCTGAGGGCTCTGGGGTTGGATTTTGAGGGAAGAAAATTTTGAATTTAGAGGGGGTTGGGTCCGTGAGGGATTTTTGGGTTCCTGAGGGGATTAGGGTTGAATTTGAGGGAAAAAATTGTGATTTTGGTGGAATTTGTGGTTTTTGAGGGGAAAATTTGTGATTTTAGGGGAATTTGGGGTTCCTTTGGAGTTTGGGGTTCCTGTGGGATTTGGGGTTTCTGAGGGATTTTAAGGTTGGATTTTGAGGGAAAATTTGTGATTTTTGTGGGAATTTCACGTCCCTGAGGGGATTTGTGGTTCCTGAGGGGATTTAGCATTGAATTTTGAGGGAAAAAATGTGATTTTTTTTTGGAATTTGGTGGAGTAATCCCTCATTAATGAATCCCTGGTTAATTAATCCCTCATTAATGAATCCCTGCTTAATGAGTCCCCATTAATTAACCCCTGGTTAATGAGTCCCTCATTAATTACCTCGCCCTCATTAATGAGCTCCTGCCCTCGTTAGGAGCCCCCGGCCCCATTGCAGGGGTTGGGCTTGGGGGTTTTCCACATTTTTGGGCATTTTTGGGAGTTTTTGTTAATTTTGGGATTAATTTGAAATTTGGGATTAATTTGAGTTTTTTGGGAAGAATTTGGGGGTTTGGGAATTATTGGGGATTTTTTGGGAATTTTTTTGTGATTTTTGGGAATGATTTTGGGGGATTTTTTTGTGGTTTTTGGGGTTAATTCGAGTTTTTTGGGATGAATTTGGAGTTTTTGGCAATTCTTCGTGAATTTTAGGAAATAATTTGGGGTTTTTTTGGGATCAATTTGGGTTTTTGGGAACTTTTGCGGGCTTTTTGGGGTTAATTTCTTTTTAATTTTTTGTGGCTTTTTTTGGGATTATAATTTGGGGTTTTGGGGATTAATTTGGGGGTTTTAATTATTGGGTTAAAATCCCTCAAATTTTGGCTAAAATTCCCACCTTTTTTTTTTTGGTAAAATTCCCACAATTTTGGTGTCAAATCCATAAATTTTCAGGATAAAATTCCACAATTTTGGTGTCCAATCCCTCAATTTTTGAGCTAAATTCCTCATTTTGGGATAAAATTCTTGTAATTTTGAGGTCAAATCCCTCAATTTTTGGCTCAAATATATCAATTTTGGGGATATTAAAAAATCCCTCAATTTTTTGGATAAAATCCCTTATTTTTTGGCTAAAATTCCTTAGTTTTGGGATAAAACCCCCAAATTTTTGGGCTAAAATGCCTCAATTTTGGGATAAAATCCCTGAAAATTTTGGATAACATCCCTGAAATTTTTGCTCTAACATCTCTCATTTTTGGCATAAAATCCCCAAATTTTTGGGAAAAATCCCTCAATTTTTTGCTCTAAAATCCCTCATTTTTGGCATAAAATCCCCGAATTTTTGCTCTAAAATCCCTCAACTTTTGCTCTAAAATCCCTCATTTTTGGGATAAAATCCCCAAATTTTTTGGAAAAATCCCTCAATTTTGCTCTAAAATTCCTCATTTTTGGCATAAAATCTCCGAATTTTTGCTCTAAAATCCCTCAATTTTTGCTCTAAAATCCCTCATTTCTGGGATAAAATCCCCAAATTTTTGGGAAAAAATCCCTCAATTTTTGCTCTAAAATCCCTCATTTCTGGGATAAAATCCCCACATTTTTGGGTTAAAATCCCCAAATTTTTGCTCTAAAATCCCTCAATTTA
>NW_026948510.1:160108-204154 GCF_035770615.1 Melospiza melodia melodia
TTTTGGGGCCTTTTTCCTTTTTTGTCTTTTTTTTTTGAGTTTTTTGGGGTTATTTTTGTGGTTTTTGGGGGAGGTTTGGGGAAATGTTGAGGTTTTTGGGGTATTTTTTTGGTGGGATTTTGGGGATGTTGGGGAAATTTGGGTTTTTTTTATATTTTTCATGGGTTTTTTACAAAGTTTGGGGGCAAATTTTTGTGAAATTTTGGGTTTTGCGGGGGAATTGGGGGATTTGGGGTTATTTTCTATTTTTTTAGGAATTTTGGTGGGGATTGGGAGAAATTTGGGGGTTTTAATGTTTTTGTGGGTTTTTTTGTATTTTTTGGGAGATTTTTAGGTGGGAAATTTGAGATTTTTGGGGGGGGGAAATTGGGGAGGTTTTTGAGATTTTTTGGGTTATTTTTGTCGGGTTTTTTTGGGGGGGTTTTGGGGATTTGGGGTTGTCCCCTCCTCCCCCATCCCAGTGTCACTTTGTGTCCCCTCCCCCCCTCCCAGAGCTGTTCCCGGACGCGCAGCTCAGCCCCCAGGTGGGTGCTGCCCCTCCCCCCATCGGTGTCACCTCCCCCCCATTGTCACCACCCCCATTGTCACCTCCCCGTTGCCATCCCCGGTGTCACCTCCCCATTGTCACCTTCCCATTGTCACCTCCCCGTTGCCATCCCCGGTGTCACCCTCATTGTCACCTCCCCATTGTCACCTCCCCATTGTCACCTCCCCCCATTGTCACCTCCCCCATTGTCACCTCCCCATTGCCATCCCCGGTGTCACCTTCATTGTCACCTCCCCATTGTCACCACCCCCATTGTCACCTCCCTATTGCCACCCCCATTGTCACCTCCCCCATTGTCACCTCCTCCATTGTCACTTCCCCCAGTGTCACCTCCCTGGTGTCACCATCCCAGTGTCACCTCCCCATTGTCATCTCTCTATTGCCACCCCCATTGTCACCTCCCCCATTGTCACCCCCCCAGTGTCACCCCCATTGTCACCTCCCTATTGCCATCCCTGGTGTCACCTTCTTTGTCACCTCCCCATTGTCACCTCCACATTGTCATCTCTCTATTGCCACCCCCATTGTCACCTCCCCATTGCCATCCCCAGTGTCACCCTCATTGTCACCTCCCCATTGTCACCTCCCCCATTGTCACACCCTCAGTGTCACCCCCAGTGTCACCTCCCCCATTGTCACCTCCCTATTGCCATCCCAAGTGCCACCCTCATTGTCACCTCCCCATTGTCACCACCCCCATTGTCACCTCCCTATTGCCACCCCCATTGTCACCTCCCCCATTGTCACCTCCCCATTATCACCTCTGTCATTGTCACCTCCCCATTGTCACCTCCTCCATTGTCACCTCCCCATTGCCATCCCCAGTGTCACCCTCATTGTCCCCTCCCCATTGTCACCTCCCCTATTGTCACCCCCCCAGTGTCACCTCCCCATTGTCACCTCCCCGGTGCCACCCCCATTGTCACCTCCTCCATTGTCACCTCTCCCATTGTCACCTCTCCCATTGTCACCCCCCCAGTGTCACCTCCCCATTGTCACCTCTCCCATTGTCACCCCCCCAGTGTCACCCCCAGTGCCACCCCCATTGTCACCTCCCTATTGTCATCTCCCTGGTGTCACCTCCCCAATGTCATCTCGATGTCCCCCCAGTGTCACCTCCCCATTGTCACCTCCCCAGTGTCACCTCCCCTGTGTCACCTCCCTCATTGTCACCCGGATGTCACCCCCAGTGTCACCTCCCTGCCCTCAATGTCACCCTCATTGTCACCCCAGTGCCACTTCTCTGCCCTTAATGCCACCCTCAGTGTCACCCTCATTGTCACCCTCCTCCTCTCTCCAATGCCACCGCAGTGCCATCTCTCTGACCTCAGTGTCACCCTCAGTGTCACCCTCAGTGTCACCCTCGCTGTCACCCTTGTCTCTCCAATGCCACCCCGGTGCCACCTCTCTGACCTCAGTGTCACCCTCATTGTCACCCTCCTCCTCTCTCCAATGCCACCGCAGTGTCACCTCCCTGCCCTCAGTGTCACCCTCAGTGTCACCCTCAATGTCACCCTCATTGTCACCCTCCTCCTCTCTCCAATGCCACCCCGGTGCCACCTCTCTGACCTCAGTGTCACCCTCAATGTCTGACCTCAGTGTCACCCTCGCTGTCACCCTCAATGTCACCCTCGCTGTCACCCTCATTGTCACCCTCCTCCTCTCTCCAATGCCACCCCAGTGCCACCTCTCTGACCTCAGTGTCACCCTCAGTGTCACCCTCGCTGTCACCTTTGTCTCTCCAATGCCACCCTGGTGCCATCTCTCTGACCTCAGTGTCACCCTCATTGTCACCCTCAATGTCACCCTCGCTGTCACCCTTGTCTCTCCAATGCCACCCCGGTGCCACCTCTCTGTCTCCTGTCCCCACAGGACCCGGTGGCCTCCGGTGGCCCTGAGGGGACGCGCGGCCGGGGACAGGGACACAGACAGGGACAGGGACAAGGACAGAGACAGGGACAGGGAAAAGGACAGGGACAGGGACAGGGACAGGGACAGGGACAGGGACAGGGACAGGGACGTCCCCGCAAGCGCAAGTGCGTCAACGGCTTCATCATGTTCTGCCGCGTGAACCGGCGCGAGTACATGAGGTGACACCTGGGGACATCGGGGACATTGGGGACATCGGGGGTGTTGGGGATGCTGGGGGGATGTGGGGACGCTGGGACATCGGGGACATTGGGGTCAGCTGGGGGACACTGGGGAAATGGGGGTTATGGGGACATTGGGGACATTGGGGACATTGGGGACATCGGGGGGATGTGGGGACATTGGGGACATTGGGGGGATGTGGGGACATTGGGGGTTGTTGGGACATTGGGGTGTTGGGGACACTGGGGACTTTGGGGACATTGGGGACTTGGGGGACATTGGGGGACACTGGGGACTTCGGGGACATTGGAGGCGTTGGGGACATTGGGGATGTTGGGGACATTGGGGACACGGGGGAGTGGCTTCATCACGTTCTGCCGCGTGAACCAGCACGAGTACATGAGGTGACACCTGGGGACATCAGGGACACTGGGGGTGTTGGGGACATTGGGGACATTGGAGGCGTTGGGGACATCGGGGGGATGTGGGGACGTTGGGGACATTGGGGGGGATGTGGGGATATTGGGGGTTGTTGGGACATTGGGGTGTTGGGGACACTGGGGACTTCGGGGACATTGGAGGCGTTGGGGACATTTGGGACATTGGGGACGTTGAGGACATGTGGGGACATTGAGGGCATTGGGGACATTGGGGGGACAGTTGGGATACGGGGTGTTGGGGACAATGGGGACATTGGGGACATTGGGGACATTGGGGACATTGGGGACAATGGGGACATTGGGGACAATTGGGGGCAGTTGGGGGCATTGGGGGTGTGGAGTTATTTGGGATGTTGGGGACATTGGGGGACATTGGGGACACTTGGGGACTTTGGGGGTTATGGGGACATTGGGGATAATTGGGGGATATGGGGGTATGGGGACACTGGGGACATTGGGGACATGGAGGGGACATTGGGGACATTGGGGACACAGGGGAGTGGCTTCATCATGTTCTGCCACGTGTACGTGAGGACACACCTGGGGACATTGGGGACATCTGGGGACATTGGGGACACTGGGGACATTGGGGACACTGGGGATATGGGGACTTAGGGGACATTGGGGACTTTGGGGACATTGGGGACAGTTGGGGGACATTGGGGACATTGGGGACGTGGGGACATTGGGGACATTGGGGACACTTGGGGGTTACAGGAACATCGGGGTTATGGGGACACCTGGGGACATTTGGGGACACGGGGGGACACTGAGGTCATTGGGGACATCGGAGGCATTGGGGACACTGAGGTCATTGGGGACATCGGGAGGCATTGGGGGACACTGGGGACATTGGGGGCATGTGGAGATTTTGGGGACAGTTGGGGGCTATGGGGACATTGGGGACACTGGGGACATTGGGGACATTGGGGACATTGGGGACAGCGAGGTGCACAGGGAGGGGACAATGGAGGGGACACTGAGGGGGACACGGGGAGGACGGCGATGGGGGGGGGGGAACCTTGGGACACCTGAGGACGCTGGGGAGGTGACACGGGGGAGGTGACACGGGGGAGTTGGTGGCACTTTGGTGGCACTGAGGTGACACTGAGGTGACAGCGCCATCCCCGGCCTCACCTCCACGGCGGCCACGCGGGACCTGGCCCAGCTCTGGCGCAGCCTCAGCCCCGAGGAGCGCCGCCCCTACTGGTTCGTACTGGTTTGGACTGGTTTGGAGGGGTTTATACTGGTTTGTGCTGGTTTGTGCTGGTTTGGAGGGGTTTATACTGGTTTGGACTGGTTTATACTGGTTTGGACTGGTTCGTACTGGTTTATACTGCTTTGGATGGGTTTCGACTGCTTTGGATGGGTTTGGACTGGTTTATGCTGGTTTAGAATGGTTCATACTGGTTTGGAGGGGTTTGGCTTGTATTTTACTGGTCCATACTGGTTTATACTGGTCCGTACTGGTCCCGCAGCCGGCGCGCGCGCCGTTTCAGCCTGCAGCACGACCGGATGTACTGGTTTATACTGGTTTATACCGGTTCATGCTGGTCCGCACTGGTTTATATCAGTCCGTACCGGTCCGTACCGGTCCATACCGGTCCATACTGGTTTATACTGGTCCGCAGCCGCCGCGCGCGCCGTTTCAGCCTGCAGCACGACCGGATGTACTGGTTTATACTGGTTTATACTGGTTTATACCGGTCCATACTGGTTTATACCGGTCCATACCGGTTTATACTGGTCCATACTGGTTTATACCGGTCCATACTGGTTTATACGGGTCCATACTGGTTTATACCGGTCCATACTGGTTTATACTGGTCCGCAGCCGGCGCGCACGCCGTTTCAGCCTGCAGCACGACCGGATGTACTGGTTTATACCGGTCCATACTGGTTTATACCGGTCCATACTGGTTTATACCGGTCCATACTGGTTTATACTGGTTCATACTGGTCCGCACTGGTTTATATCAGTCCATACCGGTCTGTACCGGTCCATACTGGTTTATCCCGGTTCATACCGGTCCGTACCGGTCCCGCAGCCGCCGCGCGCGCCGTTTCAGCCTGCAGCACGACCGGATGTACTGGTTTATACCGGTCCATACTGGTTTATACCGGTCCATACTGGTTTGTACCGGTCCATACTGGTTTATACCGGTCCATACTGGTTTATACCGGTCCATACTGGTTTATACCGGTCCATACTGGTTTATACCGGTCCATACTGGTTTATACCGGTCCATACTGGTTTGTACCGGTCCATACTGGTTTGTACCAGTCCATACTGGTTTATACCGGTTCATACTGGTTTATCCCGGTTCATACCGGTCCATACTGGTCCGCAGCCGCCGCGCGCGCCGTTTCAGCCTGCAGCACGACCGGATGTACTGGTTTATACCGGTCCATACTGGTTTATACCGGTCCGTACTGGTTTATACCGGTCCATACTGGTTCATACCGGTCCATACTGGTCCATACTGGTCCGCAGCCGCCGCGCGCGCCGTTTCAGCCTGCAGCACGACCGGATGGTGCGGCCGGACCGGGGCAGCGACAGCGACGGCGACAGCGACAGCGCGGCCACGCCCCTGCGGCTGCTGCTGGCTGCGCATGCGCGGCCCGCGGCCGGCGTGTGACACCCCGGGGACAGCGTGGGGATACCTTGGGGACAACGTGGGGACAGTGCGGGGACAGCGTGGGGACAGCCTGGGGACAACGTGGGGACAGCGGGGACAGCCTGGGGACAACGTGGGGACAGCCTGGGGACACCCTGGGGACAGCCTGGGGACAGCGGGGACACCCTGGGGACAACGTGGGGACAGTGCGGGGACACCCTGGGGGACAACGTGGGGACAGCGTGGGGACAGCGTGGGGACAACATGGGGACAACGTGGGGACAGTGCGGGGACAGCCTGGGGACAACGGGGACACCTTGGGGACAGTGCGGGGACAGCCTGGGGACAGCGGGGACAACGTGGGGACAGCTTGGGGACAGCCTGGGGACAGTGGGGACAGTGCGGGGACAGCCTGGGGACAGTGCGGGGACAACGGGGACACCTTGGGGACAGCTGGGACAGCGGGAACACCTTGGGGACAGTGTGGGGACAGCTATGGACAGTGTGGGGACAGCCTGGGGACAGCTTGGGACAGCGGGGACACCCTGGGGACACCTTGGGGACACCTGGGAACAGTGTGGGGGACAGTTGGGGACAGGATGGGGACAGCCTGGTGTCCCCTCCACGGTGTTGTCCCCATCCTGGTTCTTGTCCCCCATGGTGTCCCCATCATGTCCCCGTCCCAGTTCGTGTCCCCAGTCCCTGTCCCCATCCTGGTTTTTGTCCCTGTCCCGGTCCTTGTTCCCGTCCCAGTTCGTGTCACCTTCATGTCCCCGTCCCAGTTCGTGTCCCCAGTCCTGGTTCAGGTCCTTGTCCCCATCGAATTCTGTGTCCCCATCGTGTCCCTGTCCCAGTTCTTGGCCCCATTGCATTTCTTGTCCCCATCGTGTCCCCGTCCCAGTCCCAGTCCCGAGTCCTTGTCCCCATCACGTCCCTGTCCCAGTCCGGTTCTGTCCCCATTTTAGTTCCTGTCCCCATCCTGGTCTTTGTCCCTGTCCCAGCTGGTGTCCCCATCGTGTCCCCATCGTGTCCCAGTTCCTGTCCCTGTCCCAGTTTGTGTCCCCAGTCCTAATTCAGGTCCCCATCCCAGTCTGTGTCCCCACCATGTCCCTGTCTCGGTTCTTGTCCCCATCCCAGTTCGTGTCCCCATTGAAGTCGGTGTCCCCATCGTGTCCCTGTCCCAGTTTGTGTCCCAGTTTGTGTCCCTGTCCCCATCGTGTCCCTGTCTCAGTTTATGTCCCAGTTTGTGTCCCTGTCCCCATCGTGTCCCTGTCCCAGTTTGTGTCCCTGTTCCCGTCACCATCCCTGTCCCCATCGTGGTTCTTGTCCCCACTGAAATCGATGTCCCCATTCTGGTTCCTGTCCCTGTCCCAGTTCCTGTCCCAGTTCCTGTCCCTGTCCCATTTCACGTCCCTGTCCCCATCCATGTCCCCATCGTGTCCCTGTCCCTGTCCCCATGCTGGTTCTTGTCCCGGTTCCTGTCCCCATCCCCTGTTCTTTGTCCCCATCACGTCCCTGTCCCAGTTCCTGTCCCTGTCCCAGTTGGTGTCCCCATCCCAGTCCATGTCCCCATCCCGTGTTCTTTGTCCCCATCCTGTCCCTGTCCCTGTCCCAGTTCATGTCCCCATCCCAGTTCCTGTCCCCATCCCCAGTTCTTTGTCCCCACCATGTCCCTGTTCCCACCATGTCCCCATTGGTGTCCCCATGGTGTCCCCATCCATGTCCCCATCGTGTCCCTGTCCCTGTCCCCATGCTGGTTCTTGTCCCAGTTCCTGTCTCCATCCCGTGTTCTTTGTCCCCATCATGTCCCTGTCCCCACCCTGTCCCCGTTGGTGTCCCTGTCCCTGTCCCAGTTCCTGTCCCCACGGTGTCCCTGTCCCAGTTGATGGCCCTGTCCTGGTGCTGTCCCCATCATGTCCCCATCGTGTCCCTGTCCCTGTCCCCACGGTGTCCCTGTCCCCATTGGTGTCCCCATCCCAGTTGTCACAATTGAAGTTTGTGTCCCCACGGTGTCCCTGTCTCAGTCCCTGTCCCCACGGTGTCCCCATGATGTCCCTGTCCCAGTCCCTGTCCCCACGGTGTCCCTGTCCCAGTTCCTGTCCCCACGGTGTCCCTGTCCCAGTTGGTGTCCCCACGGTGTCCCCACAGTGTCCCTGTCCCCATGGTGTCCCCATGATGTCCCTGTCTCAGTCCCTGTCCCCATTGGTGTCCCCATCCCGGTCCCTGTCCCCATCCCAGTTGTCACAATTGAAGTTTGTGTCCCCATGCTGTCCCTGTCCCAGTTCCTGTCCCCACGGTGTCCCTGTCCCAGTTGGTGTCCCTGTCCCAGTCCCTGTCCCAGTTTGTGTCCCCATGGTGTCCCCAGCCCAGTTTCTGTCCCCTTTGGTGTCCCCATCCAGGTCCTGTCCCCATCCCGGTTGTCCCCACTGAATTCAGTGTCCCCAACACGTTCCTGTCCCAGTTGGTGTCCCTGTCCCCATGGTGTCCCCACAGTGTCCCTGTCCCCATTGGTGTCCCTGTCCCAGTTGATGGCCCTGTCCTGGTGCTGTCCCCGTCATGTCCCCATCGTGTCCCTGTCCCAGTCCCAGTCCCTGTCCCCATGGTGTCCCTGTCCCAGTTCCTGTCCCCACGGTGTCCCTGTCCCAGTTGGTGTCCCTGTCCCAGTCCCTGTCCCAGTTTGTGTCCCCATGGTGTCCCCAGCCCAGTTTCTGGCCCCTTTGGTGTCCCCATCCAGGTCCTGTCCCCATCCCGGTTGTCCCCACTGAATTCAGTGTCCCCAACACGTTCCTGTCCCAGTTGGTGTCCCTGTCCCCATGGTGTCCCCACAGTGTCCCTGTCCCCATTGGTGTCCCTGTCCCAGTTGATGGCCCTGTCCTGGTGCTGTCCCCATCATGTCCCCATCGTGTCCCTGTCCCAGTCCCAGTCCCTGTCCCCACGGTGTCCCCACAGTGTCCCTGTCCCCGTGGTGTCCCCATGATGTCCCTGTCCCAGTCCCTGTCCCCACAGTGTCCCTGTCCCCACGGTGTCCCTGTCCCCATCCCAGCTGTCCCCATTGAAGTCGGTGTCCCCATGGTGTCCCCACAGTGTCCCTGTCCCCGTGGTGTCCCCAGCCCAGTCCCTGTCCCCATCCCAGTTGTCACAATTGAAGTTGGTGTCCCCATGGTGTCCCCATGATGTCCCTGTCCCCATGCTGTCCCTGTCCCCATCCCGGTTGTCCCCATTGAAGTCCCTGTCCCCATGCTGTCCCTGTCCCCATTGGTGTCCCCAACCCAGTCCCTGTCCCCATGGTGTCCCCATCCTGGTCCCTGTCCCCATCCCAGTTGTCACAATTGAAGTTTGTGTCCCCATGCTGTCCCTGTCCCAGTCCCTGTCCCCACGGTGTCCCTGTCCCCATGGTGTCCCCACGGTGTCCCAGTCCCTGTCCCCACAGTGTCCCTGTCCCCGTGGTGTCCCCAGCCCAGCCCCTGTCCCCATCCCAGTTGTCACAATTGAAGTTTGTGTCCCCATGGTGTCCCCGTCCCAGTTCCTGTCCCCACGGTGTCCCCATGATGTCCCTGTCCCCATCCCGGTTGTCCCCATTGAAGTCCCTGTCCCCATGCTGTCCCTGTCCCCATTGGTGTCCCCAACCCAGTCCCTGTCCCCATTGGTGTCCCCATGCTGTCCTTGTCCCCACAGTGTCCCTGTCCCCAATTGGTGGCCCTGTCCCCATCTCAGTCCCTGTCCCAGTTTGTCCCTATGATGTCCCCAACCCAGTCCCTGTCCCCACGGTGTCCCTGTCCCCATGGTGTCCCCACAGTGTCCCTGTCCCCGTGGTGTCCCCACAGTGTCCCTGTCCCCGTGGTGTCCCCAGCCCAGCCCCTGTCCCCATCCCAGTTGTCACAATTGAAGTTTGTGTCCCCATGATGTCCCCATCTCAGTCTCTGTCCCCACAGTGTCCCCACGGTGTCCCTGTCCCAGTTTGTGTCCCCAGGTGCCCTCTCTGGTGTCCTCCGATGTCACCGAGTGCCACATCCATCCCCGTGCCCCTGCCAATGTCCCCAGATGTCCCCTGTGCCCCCCCAATGTCCCCAGGTGTCCCTTTGATGTCCCCTGTGCCCCCCAGTGCCAGCCCCCCAATGTCCCCAATGTCCCCAACACACGGGGGGGGGGGGGGTCCCACCAGTGACAGGAGGTGACAATGGGGGGGGGATTGGGGACAATGGGGGGGGATTTGGGGACAATCTGGGGACAATGGGGGGGGGATTGGGGACAATGGGGGGGATTTGGGGACAATCGGGGGGATTTGGGGACAATTTGGGGACAACGGAGGGGATTTGGGGACAATTTGGGGACAATGGGAGGGATTTGGGGACAATTTGGGACATTTGGGGACAATGGGAGGGGCTTGGGGACAATTTGGGGGGATTTGGGGACAATTCTGAGGAATTTGGGGACACTTCAGGGATTTGGGGACAATTCTGAGGAATTTGGGGACACTGAGAGGGGATTGGGGGACAATGAGGGGATTTGGGGACAATTCTGAGGAATTTGGGGACACTGAGAGGGGATTGGGGGACAATGAGGGGATTTGGGGACAATGAGGGGATTTGGGGACAATTTGGGTACAATGAGGGGATTTGGGGACAATTTGGGGGAATTTGGGGACAATTCTGAGGAATTTGGGGACACTGAGAGGGGATTGGGGGACAATGAGGGGATTTGGGGACAATGGGAGGGATTTGGGGACAATTCTGAGGAATTTGGGGACAATGAGGGGATTTGGGGACGATTTGGGGGAATTTGGGGACACTGAGAGGGGATTTAGGGACAATTTGGGGACAATTCAGGGCATTTGGGGACAACGGGGGGGATGGCGACACTGGAAATGTCCCTTTTAGTTCCATTTTTGTCCCTTTTTGCCCCATTTTTGTCCCCTCCCCCCCCCTTGTGGCCGCCGCAGTTTTTGCCAAAATCTTTTATTGCCGCCCCTCCCCCACCCCCAAAATCCCCCCCCCAAAAAACCCCAAAAAACACCAAATAAATATCCAAGAAAATTCCGTGAAAAAAGGGGAATTTCGGGCGACTCCGGGGATTTTTGGGGGGAATTTGGGGGATTTTGGGGCTCCCCGTTATCACACGGTGATAAGGCAGCGCTGAGCCCCCGGGGGGGGCGGCTTTGGGGGGATTTTGGGGAATTTCAAAAGGAATTTTGGGGAATTTTTAGGGGCTTTGGGGGAGTTTTCGGCTGTACAAAATTTACAAAGGGGGAAAATCCCAAAAATTGGGGAAAACATAAAAAAAAAAAAATTGGGGGAAAAGTCCTAAAAATTGGGGAGGGAAAAATTCCAAAATTGGGGGGAAAGATCACAAAATTTGGAGGGGTAAATCCCAAAAATTAGGAGAGAAAATTCTAAAACTGGGGAGGGAAAAATCCCAAAAATTGGGGGGGAAATCCCAAAATTTGGAGGGAAAAATTCCAAAAATTGGGGAGGGAAAAAAATCCCAAAACTTGGGGGCGGAAAAAATCCCAAAAATTGGGGGGGAAATCCCAAAAATTGGGGAGGGAAAAATCCCAAAACATTGGGGAGAAAAATCCCAAAAATTGGAGAGAAAATCCCCAAATTGGGTGGAAAAATTTGAAAAATTGGGGTGGGGGGAAACCCTAAAATTTGGAGGGAAAAATCCCAAAATTTAGGGGAGAAAATCCCAAAATTTGGAGGAAAAAAAAATCCACATAATTTCGGGGGAAAAATCCCAAAGAATTGGGGGAAAATCCTAAAAATTGGGAGGAAAATCCCAAAATTTGGAGGGGAAAAAAATTCCAAAAATTTAGGGGGAAATCCCAAAAATTGGGGAAAAAAAAATCTCAAAAATTGGGGGGAAAAATCCTAAAAAATGGAGGGGAGAATCCCTAAAATTTGGGAATTATCCAGGGAAAAAAAAAATCTTAAAAACTGGGAGAAAACAGTAAAATTTGGGATTTATCTAGAAGGAAAAAAAAATCCCAAATTTTGGGATTTATTTAATGGGGGAAAATAGAAAAAATTGGAGGGGAAAATCCCTAAAATTTGGGATTTAGGGAAAAAATTGTAAAAATTTGGGGGAAAAAAATCCCTAAAACTTGGGATTTAGACAGGGAAACATTTTAGGGGAAGATCCCTAAAATTTGGGATTTAGGGAAAAAATTCTAAAATTTTGGGGAAAATCCCTAAAATTTGGGATTTACCTGGAGGAAAAAAAAAAATCCCCCAAATTTGGGATTTTTCCGATGGAGGAAAATATGAAAAAATTGGGGGGAAAATTCCTAAAAATTGGGAAAAAAAATCCCAAAAATTTGGGGGAAAAATTCCCCAAATTTGTCCTAAATTTAAGGGGGGGAGGGGACAGAGCCCTTCAGCCCCTGGGGACAGGTGACAATGGCAGGTGCCACCCCAGGTGTGCCCAGGTGCCACCAGGTGTGCCCAGGTGCCAGCTCAGGTGTGCCCAGGTGCCAGCTCAGGTGTGCCCAGGTGCCACCAAACCTGTCCAGGTGCCACCAGGTGTGCCCAGGTGCCACCCCAGGTGTGCCCAGGTGCCACCAAACCTGTCCAGGTGCCACCAAACCTGTCCAGGTGCCACCAGGTGTGCCCAGGTGCCACCTCAGGTGTGCCCAGGTGCCACCAAACCTGTCCAGGTGCCACCAAACCTGTCCAGGTGCCACCAGATGTGCCCAGGTGCCACCAAACCTGCCCAGGTGCCACCTCAGGTGTGCCCCGGTGCCACCAGGTGTGCCCAGGTGTGCCCAGGTGTGCCCCGGTGCCACTGACACACTGCCACAACCTCCTGTCCTGTCCTGGCCTTGTCCCCAGGTGCCACCAGGTGTGTCCAGCTGTCCCCAGGTGCCACCAGGTGAGTTCCCAGTGAGTGCCCAGCTGGCTCCAGGTGTGCCCAGGCGCCACCAGGTGTCTCCAGGTGTGCCCAGGTGAGTTCCCAGCTGCCACCAGGTGTGCCCAGGTGTCCTGTCGCCGTCCCCAGGTGTGCCCAGGTGCCACCAGGTGAGTTCCCAGCTGTTCCCAGGTATGTCCAGCTGTCCCCAGCTGCCACCAGGTGTGCCCAGGTGTCCTGTGGCTGTGCCCAGGAGTGCCCAGGTGTGCCCAGGTGTCCTGTGGCTGTGCCCAGGTGTGCCCAGGTGCCACCAGGTGAGTTCCCAGCTGCCACCAGGTGTGCCCAGGTGTCCTGTGGCTGTGCCCAGGTGTGCCCAGGTGTCCCGTGGCCGTGCCCAGGTGTGCCCAGGTGTGCCCAGGAGTCCCGTGGCCGTGCCCAGGTGTCCTGTCACTGTCCCCAGGTGTGCCGTGGCCGTGCCCAGGTGTGCCCAGGTGTGCCCAGGTGCGTCAGACGAACACCTTGGCCAGGGCGTCGGCGCCGGCGCTGGCGCTGAGGGCGCGGCGGGGGTGGAAGGCCACGGCCAGCACGGCCTCGTGGTGCTTGCGGCGATGGGCGGGGAGCTCCTGCACGCAGGTGCGGTCCGACAGGTGCCACAGGCGGAGAGAGCAGTCGTGACCTGGGGGGACAAAGGGACACAGGTGACACAGGGACACAGGTGACACAGGTGACACACAGGTGAGGGACAGCTCCTGCACACAGGTGCGGTCGGACAGGTGCCAGAGCCGCAGGGAGCAGTCGTGACCTGGGGGGACACAAAGGGACACAGGTGACACAGGTGAGACAGGGGACACACAGGTGACACAGGTGACACACAGGTGAGGGACAGCTCCTGCACGCAGGTGCGGTCGGACAGGTGCCACAGGCGCAGGGAGCAGTCGTGACCTGGGGGGACACAGAGAGGGGACACAGGTGACACAGGTGAGACAGGGGACACACAGGTGACACAGGTGACACAGGGACACAGGTAACTCCTGCACACAGGTGTGGTCGGACAGGTACCACAGGCGGAGAGAGGAGTCGTGACCTGGGGACAGAGAGAGGGGACACAGGTGACACAGGGGACACAGGTGACACAGGGGACACAGGTGACACAGGTGAGATCACACACAGGTGACACAGGTGACACACAGGTGAGGGACAGCTCCTGCACACAGGTGTGCTCACACAGGTGCCAGAGCCGCAGGGAGCGGTCGTGACCTGGGGACAGAGAGAGGGGACACAGGTGACACAGGGGACACAGGGGACACAGGTGAGATCACACACAGGTGACACAGGTGAGGGACAGCTCCTGCACACAGGTGTGGTCAGACAGATGCCACAGGCGGAGAGAGCAGTCGTGACCTGGGGGGACACAAAAGGACACAGGTGACACAGGGGACACAGGGGACACACAGGGGACACAGGTGACACAGGTGACACAGGGACACAGGTGACACAGGTGACACAGGGGACACAGGTAACTCCTGCACACAGGTGCGGTCGGACAGGTGCCACAGACGGAGAGAGCAGTCGTGACCTGGGGACAGCTAGAGGGGACAGGTGAGATCACACACAGGTGACACAGGTGACACACAGGTGAGGGACAGCTCCTGCACGCAGGTGCGGTCGGACAGGTGCCACAGGTGGAGAGAGCAGTCGTGACCTGGGGGGACAAAGGGACACAGGTGACACAGGGACACAGGGACACAGGTGACACAGGTGAGGGGACACAGGTGACACAGGGGACACAGGTGACACAGGGACACAGGTGAGGGACAGCTCCTGCACACAGGTGTGCTCACACAGGTGCCACAGGAGGAGGGAACAGTCGTGACCTGGGGGGACACAGAGAGGGACAGGTGAGGGGACACACAGGTGACACAGGTAAGATCACACACAGGTGACACAGGGGACACAGGTGACACAGGTGAGATCACACACAGGTGACACAGGTGAGATCACACACAGGTGACACAGGTGACACACAGGTGACACACAGGTGACACAGGTGACACACAGGTGAGGGACAGCTCCTGCACGCAGGTGTGCTCACACAGGTGCCAGAGCCGCAGGGAGCAGTCGTGACCTGGGGACAGAGAGGACAGAGGGGGGACACACCTGGGGACACACCTGGGGACACACCTGGGGACACACCTGGGGACACCGGGACAGGTGACAATGACAGCGGTCACTCAGGGTCACTCACTGGTCACTCAGCACTCGGCAGTCACTCATTGGTCACTCAGTGGTCATTGGTCACTCAGTGGTCACTCATTGTCACCCATCGGTCACCCATTGGTCAGTGGTCACCCATTGGTCACCCATTGGTCACTCAGTGGTCACTCAGCACCCATTGGTCAGTGGTCACCCATTGGTCAACCATTGGTCACTCAGTGGTCACTCAGCACCCATTGGTCAGTGGTCACCCATCGGTCCCCCATTGGTCACTCATTGGTTATTGGTCACCCATTGGTCACTCAGCACCCATTGGTCACCCATCGGTCACTCAGGGTCACTCACTGGTCACCCATTGGTCAGTGGTCACCCATTGGTCAGTGGTCACCCATCGGTCCCCCATTGGTCACTCATCGGTTATTGGTCACCCATTGGTCACTCGGCACCCATCGGTCACCCATCGGTCACTCAGGGTCGCTCACTGGTCACCCATTGGTCACCCAGTGGTCACTCAGTGGTCAGTGGTCACTCAGGGTCACTCAGTGGTCACTCAGTGGTCACCCATTGGTCAGTGGTCAGTGGTCAGTGGTCACTCAGTGGTCACCCATTGGTCAGTGGTCACCCATTGGTCAGTGGTCAGTGGTCACTCAGTGGTCACTCGGTGGTCACTCGGTCAACTCAGCGGTCAGTGGTCACTCAGTGGTCACTCAGTGGTCAGTGGTCACCCATTGGTCAGTGGTCACTCAGTGGTCAGTGGTCAGTGGTCAGTGGTCACTCAGTGGTCCCCCATTGGTCAGTGGTCAGTGGTCACTCAGGGTCACTCAGTGGTCAGTGGTCAGTGGTCTCTCAGTGGTCACTCAGTGGTCACCCAGTGGTCACCCAGTGATCAGTGGTCCCCCATTGGTCACCCAGTGGTCGGTGGTCCCCCAGTGGTCACTCAGTGGTCACTCAGTGGTCAGTGGTCTCTCAGTGGTCACTCAGTGGTCACTCAGCGGTCAGTGGTCACTCAGTGGTCACCCATTGGTCAGTGGTCACCCATTGGTCACCCATTGGTCAGTGGTGACTCAGCGGTCACTCAGTGGTCAGTGGTCACTCAGCGGTCAGTGGTCAGTGGTCACTCAGGGTCACTCAGCGGTCACTCAGGGGTCACTCAGTGGTCACTCAGCGGTCAGTGGTCACTCAGTGGTCACTCAGCGGTCACTCAGGGGTCACTCAGTGGTCACTCAGCGGTCAGTGGTCACTCAGGGTCACTCAGCGGTCACTCAGGGGTCACTCAGTGGTCACTCAGCGGTCAGTGGTCACTCAGTGGTCAGTGGTCACAGCGGTCAGTGGTCACTCAGTGGTCAGTGGTCACTCAGCAGTCACTCAGTGGTCACTCAGCGGTCACTCAGGGGTCACCCATTGGTCACTGAGGGTCACTCAGCGGTCACTCAGCGGTCAGTGGTCAGTGGTCACTCAGGGTCACTCAGCGGTCAGTGGTCATTCAGCGGTCAGCGGTCAGTGGTCACCCATTGGTCACCCATTGGTCCCCCATTGGTCACTCAGCGGTCAGTGGTCAGTGGTCACTCGTTGGTCACTCAGCGGTCACTCAGGGTCACCCATTGGTCAGTGGTCACTCGTTGGTCCCCCATTGGTCACTCACTGCCGGACAGCAGGAAGGCTCCGCTGGGGTCCAGGGCCAGGCAGGTGACGGCGTCCAGGTGAGCGACCACGGAGTGCACCAGCGCACCTGGGGGGGGGGGCACACAATAATCACACTAATTACCCCTAATGACCCCCTAATGACCCCATCTGACCCCTAATTACACACAATAATTACACTAATTACCCCTAATGATCCCATCTGACCCCTAATTGCACAGAATAATTACCCCCTAATGACCCCATCTGACCCCTAATTGCACCTAATTACCCCAATTACCCCTAATGACCCCATCTGACCCCTAATTACACACAATAATTACACTAATTACCCCTAATGATCCCATCTGACCCCTAATTGCACAGAATAATTACCCCCTAATGACCCCATCTGACCCCTAATTGCACCTAATTACCCCAATTACCCCTAATGACCCCATCTGACCCCTAATTGCACCTCATTACCCCCTAATGACCCCATCTGACCCCTAATTACACAGAATAATTACCCCAATTACCCCTAATGACCCCATCTGACCCCTAATTGCACCTAATTACCCCAATTACCCCTAATGACCCCATCTGACCCCTAATTGCACCTCATTACCCTAATTACCCCCTAATGACCCCATCTGACCCCTAATTGCACCTAATTACCCCCTAATGACCCCCTAATGACCCCATCTGACCCCTAATTGCACCTAATTACCCCCTAATGACCCCCTAATGACCCCATCTGACCCCTAATTACACAGAATAATTACCCTGTAATTACCCCCAATGACCCTGTAATTACCCCCAACGACTCCCTAATTACCCCAATGACGCCCTAATTACTCCTAATGACCGCCTAATTCCCTAATGGCCCTAATTACTCCCCTCATTACCATACTTACCCCCTAATGACCCTAATGACCCTCTAATTACCCCAAATCACCCCCTAATTACCCTAACGACCCCCCCATCACCCTAATTACCCCCTAATTATCCCCCCTAATTACCCTAATGACCCTCTAATTACCCCCTAATTACCCTAACGACCCCCCTCATCACCCTAATTACCCCCTAATTATCCCCCCCTAATTACCCTAATGACCCCTGATAGCTCCTATCTATCACCTAATGACACCCAATTACTCCCTAATTATCCCCTAATGAGCCCATAATTACCCTCTAACGGGTAATTATTACCCTAATTACCCCAAGCACGCTCTGATGCCCCTCTGGCGGCCCCTAATTACCCTAATTACCCCAATTACCCCTCACCGGTGCGGGTGTCCAGGTAGCGGCCCCTAATTACCCTAATTAGCCCTCACCGGTGCGGGTGTCCAGGTAGCGGCCCCTAATTACCCTAATTAGCCCTCACCGGTGCGGGTGTCCAGGTAGCGGCCCCTAATTACCCTAATTACCCTAATTACCCTAATTAGCCCTCACCGGTGCGGGTGTCCAGGTAGCGGATGGCGCGGTCGTCGCCGGCTGTGATGGCGAGCGGCTGCGAGGGGTGGGCGAGCACCTGGTTCACCTGCGCACCTGCGGGGACACCTGAGAGTGACACCTGGGGACATTGGGGACACCTGGGGACACCTGGGGACATTGGGGACACCTGGGGACATTGGGGACACCTGAGAGTGACACCTGGGGACATTGGGGACATTGGGGACACCTGGGGACACCTGAGGGGTGGGCGAGCACCTGGTTCACCTGGGCACGGCCACCTGCGGGGACATTGGGGACACTGGGGACATCTGGGGACACTGGGGACACCTGAGAGTGACCACCTGGTTCACCTGGGCATGGCCACCTGCGGGGACACGGGGACATTGGGGACACCTGGGGACATTGGGGACACCTGGTTCACCTGGGTGCGGCCACCTGCGGGGACAGCAGGGACATTGAGTGGGTTCAGGTGACCCTTGGGGACATGGGGGGGGTTCAGGTGATCTCAGGTGGCCCTTGGGGACATTGAGGGCTTCAGGTGGCTCCAGGTGATCTCAGGTGACCCTTGGGGACATTCAGGGGGGTTCAGGTGACCCTTGGGGACATTGAGGGCTTCAGGTGGCTCCAGGTGACCCTTGGGGACATTCAGGGGGGTTCAGGTGGCTCCAGGTGGCCCTTGGGGACATGGGGGGGGTTCTCAGGTGACCCTTGGGGACATCAGGGGGTTCAGGTGGCTCCAGGTGGCCCTTGGGGACATGGGGGGGGTTCAGGTGGCCCTTGGGGACATCGGGGGGGTTCAGGTGGCTCCAGGTGACCCTTGGGGACATGGGGGGGGTTCAGGTGGCTCCAGGTGACTCTTGGGGACATTGAGTGGGTTCAGGTGACCCTTGGGGACATTCAGGGGGTTCAGGTGATCCCAGGTGGCCCTTGGGGACATGGGGGGGGGTTCAGGTGGCCCCAGGTGGCCCTTGGGGACATTCAGGGGGTTCAGGTGGCCCTTGGGGACATTCAGGGGGGTTCAGGTGACCCTTGGGGACATTCAGGGGGGTTCAGGTGGCTCCAGGTGACCCTTGGGGACATTGGGGACATGGGGGGGGGTTCAGGTGGCTCCAGGTGGCCCTTGGGGACATGGGGGGGGTTCAGGTGATCCCAGGTGGCCCTTGGGGACATTCAGGTGATCTCAGGTGACCCTTGGGGACATCGGGGGGGTTCAGGTGATCCCAGGTGGCCCTTGGGGACATGGGGGGGGTGTCACTCACCGCCGTTTGGGGACACCAGCGTGGCCTTGGTGGCCTCGATGTCGTAGAGGACGGTGGCACCGGAGCGGAACCCGGCCACGAGCTGGGCGGGCTGGGAGGGGACAAAGGCCACCGAGGTGGGGACACCGTGATCTGAAATGGAGACAGGTGAGGGACAGGTGAGGGACAGGTGAGGGACAGGGACAAAGGCCACCGAGGTGGGGACACCGTGATCTGAAACAGGGACAGGTGAGGGACAGGTGAGGGACAGGTGAGGGACAGGTGTGACACAGCTGGGGACAAAGGCCACCGAGGTGGGGACACCGTGATCTGAAATGGAGACAGGTGAGGGACAGGTGTGACACCTGTGCAGGTGTGACACAGCTGGGAGGGGACAAAGGCCACTGACGTGGGGACACCGTGATCTGAAACAGGGACAGGTGAGACAGGTGTGACACCTGTGCAGGTGTGACACAAACGCCACTGAGGTGGGGACACCGTGATCTGAAACAGGTGAGGAACAGGTGAGGGACAGGTGTGTGTGACACAGGGACAAATGCCACCAACGTGGGGACACCGTGATCTGAAATGGAGACAGGTGTGACACCTGTGCAGGTGTGACACAAACGCCATCGGCGTGGGGACACCGAGATCTGAAACAGGTGAGGGGACAGGTGAGGGACAGGTGTGACACAGGGACAAATGCCACCGATGTGAGGACACCGTGATCTGAAACCAACAGGTGAGGGGACAGGTGAGGGACAGGTGTGACACCAAGGCCACCGATGTGGGGACACCGTGATCTGAAACAGGTGAGAGACAGATGTGACACCTGCGCAGGTGTGACACAAACGCCACCAAGGTGGGGACACCGTGATCTGAAACAGGTGAGGAACAGGTCAGAGACAGGTGTGACACCTGTCCAGGTGTGACACAGCTGGGAAGGGACAAAGGCCACCGGCGTGGGGACACCGTGATCTCAAACAGGTGAGGGGACAGGTGAGGGACAGGTGTGATACAAACGCCACCGAGGTGGGGACACCGTGATCTGAAACAGGTGAGGAACAGGTGAGGGACAGGTGTGTGTGACACTGGGGACAAACGCCACCGAGGTGGGGACACCGTGATCTGAAATGGAGACAGGTGTGACACCTGTGCAGGTGTGACACAAACGCCACCGACGTGGGGACACCGTGATCTGAAACAGGTGAGGGGACAGGTGAGGGACAGGTGTGTGTGACACTGGGGACAAATGCCACCGATGTGAGGACACCGTGATCTGAAACCAACAGGTGAGGGGACAGGTGAGGGACAGGTGTGACACCAAGGCCACCGATGTGGGGACACCGTGATCTGAAACAGGTGAGGAACAGGTCAGAGACAGGTGTGACACCTGTGCAGGTGTGACACAGCTGGGAAGGGACAAAGGCCACTGACGTGGGGACACCGTGATCTCAAACAGGTGAGGGGATAGGTGAGGGACAGGTGTGACACAAACGCCTTCGGTGTGGGGACACCGTGATCTGAAACAGGGACAGGTGAGACAGGTGTGACACCTGTGCAGGTGTGACACAAACGCCTTCGGCGTGGGGACACCGAGATCTGAAACAGGTGAGGGGACAGGTGAGGGACAGGTGTGTGTGACACTGCGGACAAAGGCCACCGACGTGGGGACACCGTGATCTGACACAGGTGAGGAACAGGTGAGGGACAGGTGTGTGTGACACTGGGGACAAACGCCACCGAGGTGGGGACACCGTGATCTGACACGGGGACAGGTGTGACACCTGCGCAGGTGTGACACAAACGCCACCGAGGTGGGGACACCGTGATCTGACACGGGGACAGGTGTGACACCTGCGCAGGTGCGTCCCCCCAGGTGCGTCCCCGGCGCTCACCTTGGTGCCCGTCGAGCACGCTCAGGCAGGTGCCCGTGACGGTGCCCCCCCGGCCGGCGGCGCTGCCGTCCCCGCCGCGCGGGTCCCAGAGGCGCACGGTGCCGTCGGCCGAGCACGACGCCAGGTGACGCCCGGTGACATCGAAGGCCAGCGCCCAGACGGCGTCAGAGTGACCGTCCAGGAAGCCCCGGAGCACGCGCGGGTCTGGGGACAGGGAGGGGACAGTGAGGGGACACTGAGGGGACACTGGGGACACTGGGGGGACACTGGGGGGATTGGGGATATTGGGGACAGTGAGGGGACAGTGAGGGGACAGTGGGGACACTGGGGACATTGGGGACACTGGGGACACTGGGGACATTAGCGACAGTGAGGGGACACTGGGGACACCAGGGACACTGGGGACACTGGGGACATTGGGGGGATTGGGGACACTGGGGACAGTGAGGGGACATTGGGGGGATTGGGGACACTGGGGACATTGGGGACATTGGGGACACTGGGGGGATTGGGGACACCAGGGACACCAGGGACATTGGGGACATTGGGGACATTGGGGACAGTGAGGGGACACTGGGGACACTGGGTACAATGAGGGGACATTGGGGACAGCCAGGGGACACTGGGGACAATGAGGGGACATTGGGGACAGCCAGGGGACAGTGAGGGGACACTGGGGACATTGGGGACATCAGGGGTGTTGGGGACATTGGGGACACTGGGGACAGTGGGGACAATGAGGGGACACTGGGGACATGGGGGACATTGAGGACACTGGGGACACTGGGGATATTGGGGGCATTGGGGACTTTGGAGGAGTTGGGGACATTGGGGACACTGGGGTGGCATTGTCCCCATGTCCCCAAGTGCCACTGTGGCCATCGAGGAAGCCCCGGAGCACCCACGGGTCTGGGGACAGTGAGGGGACAGTGAGGGGACACTGGGGACACTGGGGACACTGGGGGGATTGGGGACATTGGGGACACTGGGGACACTGGGGACACTGAGGGGACACTGGGGACATTGGGGGGATTGGGGACATTGGGGACATTGGGGACAGTGAGGGGACACTGGGGACATCCAGGGGACATTGGGGACATTGAGGACATTGGGGACATTGGGGACAATGAGGGGACACCGGGGACACTGGGGACATTGGGGACTTTGGGGGTGTTGGGGACATTGGGGACAGCGGGGACATTGGGGACATTGGGGTGTTGGGGACACTGGGGACATCCAGGGGACACTGGGGACATTGGGGACAGTGGGGACAGCACTGTCCCCATGTCCCCGGGTGCCACCACACCCCAGTGCCCCCATGTCTCCAAGTGTCCCTAATATCCCCAGGTGTCCCCAGTGTCCCTGATGTCCCTGATGTCCCCAATGTCCCCAGTGTCCCCAGTGTCCCCAATGTCCCTGATGTCCCCAGTGTCCCAAATGTCCCCAAGTGTCCCCAATGTCCCCACTGTCCCCAGTGTCCCCAATGTCCCCAATGTCCCCACTGTCCCCACTGTCCCCACTGTCCCCACTGTCCCCAGTGTCCCCAGTGTCCCCAGGTGTCCCCGGTGTCCCCACTGTCCCCAGTGTCCCCAGGTGTCCCCACTGTCCCCAGTGTCCTCAGGTGTCCCCACTGTCCCCAGTGTCCTCAGGTGTCCCCACTGTCCCCAATGTCCCCAGTGTCCCCAGTGTCCCCAGTGTCCCCGGTGTCCCCTCAATGTCCCCAAGTGTCCCCAGTGTCCCCACCCACCGTAGCCGCCGTAGGGGTCGCTGTCCAGCCCCGGGAGGCGCCAGCAGCGAATCCGCGCGTCCACGCCGGCGCTGCAGCACAGCCCGGTGACACCGATGTCACCCGCGTCACCTCCCGTGTCACCCGGCGCCACCGCCACCGCCAGCACCGGGCCCCTGAGGGACAGAAACCACACCGGGGTCACCAGTGTCACCTGTGTCACCTGTGCCACCTGCTGCCACCTGTGTCACTGTCACTGCCAGCACGGGGCCCCTGAGGGACAGAAATGACACCAGTGTCACCAATGTCACCAATGTCACCTGTGTAACTGTCACTGCCTGCACGGGGGCCCCTGAGGGACAGAAATGACACCAGTGTCACCAGTGTCACCCGTGTCACCAGTGTCACCAGTGTAACTGTCACTGCCTGCACGGGGGCCCCTGAGGGACAGAAATGACACCAGTGTCACCAGTGTCACCCGTGTCACCAGTGTCACCAGTGTAACTGTCACTGCCAGCACAGGGCCTCTGAGGGACAGAAATGACACCGGGGTCACCAATGTCACCAATGTCACCAGTGTCACCAATGTCACCTGTGTCACCACCTGTGTCCCTGTCACCGCCAGCACCGGGCCCCTGCACGGGGACAGAAATGACAATGGTGTCACCAATGTCACCAGTGTCACCTGTGTCACCAATGTCACCAGTGTCACCTGCTACCACTGCCAGCACGGGGGCCCTGAGGGACAGAAATGTCACCAATGTCACCTGTGTCACCACCTGTGTCCCTGTCACTGCCAGCACCGGGCCCCTGAGGGACAGAAACCACACCGGGGTCACCAGTGTCATTGGTGTCACCAATGTCACCGCTGCCACCGCCACCGCGGGCCCCTGGGACAGTGACAAAGTGACAAAAAGTCCCGACACAATCACAGCCAGGTGACAATGGGGTGACACCAAGGTGACAATGGGGCGACAAGCAGGTGATGATGAGGGTGACACCGAGGTGACAAAGAGGTGACAAAAAACCAGAATAAAGCCACAACCACCAACGTGACAACGAAGGTGACACTGAGGTGACACTGATGTGACAACGAAGGTGACACTGACAACACACAGATGTGACACTGAGGTGACACTGAGGTGACAATGAAGGTGACACTGAGGTGACACAGATGTGGCAATGAAGGTGACACTGAGGTGACACAGATGTGGCAATGAAGGTGACACTGAGGTGACACAGATGTGGCAATGAAGGTGACACTGAGGTGACAATGAAGGTGACGCTGAGGTGACACAGATGTGGCAATGAAGGTGACACTGAGGTGACAAAGTGACAAAAAACCAGAATAAATCCACAACCACCAACGTGACAACGAAGGTGACAACGAGGTGACAATAAGGTGACACAGAGAATACACAGAGGTGACAATGAGGTGACAATGAGGTGACAACGAGGTGACAATGAGGTGACACTGTGAACACACAGAGATGACATCGAGGTGACAATGAGGAGACAATGAGGTGACACCGAGGTGACGACGAGGTGACAATGAGGTGACACTGAGGTGACACCGAGGTGACACCGAGGTGTCAATGAGGTGACACTGAGAACTCACAGAGGTGACAATGAGGTGACACTGAGGTGACAATGAGGTGACAATGAGGTGACACTGAGATGACAATGAGGTGACAATGAGGTGACACCGAGGTGACAATGAGGTGACACTGACAACACACTGAGGTGACAATCAGGTGACAATGAGGTGACACTGAGGTGACAATGAAGGTGACAATAAAGGTGACACTGAGAACACACAGAGGTGACACTGTGGTGACAATGAGGTGACAATGAGGTGACACTGAGAATACACAGAGGTGACAATGAGGTGACACCGAGGTGACAATGAGGTGACAATGAGGTGACACCGAGGTGACAATGAGGTGACAATGAGGTGACGCCGAGGTGACAATGAGGTGACACTGAGAACACACAGAGGTGACACTGAGGTGACACAGAGATGACACAGAGGTGACAATGAGGTGACAATGAGGTGACAATGAGGTGACAATGAGGTGACATTGAGGGTGACACTGAGGTGACACCGAGGTGACAAAGCGCCCACCTGTGCCCGCGGAAGGCGTACACCGGCTCCACGTCCAGCGCCGCGCTCCTGAGGGGACAACGGCGACAGAGCCGGTGACGAACGGTGACAAACGGTGACAAAGGCACTGCCACCCGCATTGTCACCCGCATTGTCACCGCATTGTCACCGCGTCACGCACTTCCTGGGGCCGAGCGGCCTCTGCAGGTCCCAGAGCTTGAGCGTGGCGTCCTCGGAGGCCGTGACCAGCGCCGCGTGCCCGGGGACAAAGGCCAGCGCCCGCACGGCGTCAAAGTGGCTGCGCAGCGTCAGCCGCGGGCACAGCGACCGCACCTGCGGGGACACGCACACGGGTGGCACTTGGGGACACGTGGGGGACACTGGGACACGGTGGCACTTGGGGATATTGGGACATGGTGGCACTTGGGGACACTGGGATATGGTGGCCCTTGGGGACATTGGGACATGGTGGCCCTTGGGGACATTGGGACATGGTGGCACTTGGGGACATTGGGACATGGTGGCATTTGGGGACACTGGGATATGGTGGCACTTGGGGATATCGGGACACGGTGGCATTTGGGGACACTGGGACATGGTGGCATTTGGGGACAGCTCCGGCTGCGCCGCGGGGACGGTGACGGCACCTGCAGGGACACGGGGGTGGCACTTGGGGACACTGGGACACGGTGGCATTTGGGGACATTGGGGACAGCTCCAGTTGCGCCGCAGGGACAGCGACCGCACCTGGGGACACGCACACGGGTGGCACTTGGGGACACTGGGACATGGTGGCACTTGGGGACACTGGGACATGGTGGCACTTGGGGACACTGGGACATGGTGGCATTTGGGGACATTGGGACATGGTGGCCCTTGGGGACATTGGGACATGGTGGCACTTGGGGATATCGGGACATGGTGGCACTTGGGGACACTGGGATATGGTGGCATTTGGGGACAGCTCCGGCTGCGCCGCGGGGACGGTGACGGCACCTGCGGGGACACGGGGGTGGCACTTGGGGACACTGGGACATGGTGGCATTTGGGGACATTGGGACATGGTGGCCCTTGGGGACATTGGGACATGGTGGCACTTGGGGATATTGGGACATGGTGGCACTTGGGGACACTGGGACATGGTGGCACTTGGGGACACTGGGACATGGTGGCACTTGGGGACACTGGGACACGGTGGCATTTGGGGACATTGGGATATGGTGGCACTTGGGGACATTGGGACATGCTGGCATTTGGGGACACTGGGACATGGTGGCACTTGGGGACATGTGGGGACACTTGGGGACACTCTGGGACACTGGGACATGGTGGCACTTGGGAACATTGGGACATGGTGGCATTTGGGGACATTGGGACATGGTGGCACTTGGGGATATTGGGACATGGTGGCACTTGGGGACATTGGGACATGGTGGCATTTGGGGACACGTGGGGACACTGGGACACGGTGGCACTTGGGGACACTGGGATATGGTGGCACTTGGGGACTTGGGGACACTGATGTCAGGTGTGGCTCCAGCTGCACCGCGGGGACGGCGACCGCGCCTGGGGACACGCACACGGGTGGCACTTGGGGACACTGGGACATGGTGGCACTTGGGGACATTGGGACATGGTGGCACTTGGGGATATTGGGACATGGTGGCATTTGGGGACACTGGGACACGGTGGCACTTGGGGACACTGGGACATGGTGGCCCTTGGGGACACTGGGACATGGTGGCACTTGGGGACATTGGGACATGGTGGCATTTGGGGACATGTGGGGACACTTGGGGACACTCTGGGACACTGGGACATGGTGGCATTTGGGGACACTGGGACATGGTGGCATTTGGGGACACTGGGATATGGGGGCATTTGGGGACATGTGGGGACACTGGGACATGGTGGCATTTGGGGACATGTGGGGACACTGGGACACGGTGGCATTTGGGGACACTGGGACATGGGGGCATTTGGGGACACTGGGACGTGGTGGCATTTGGGGACACTGGGACACGGTGGCATTTGGGGACACTGGGACACGGTGGCATTTGGGGACACTGGGATATGGTGGCACTTGGGGACATGTGGGGACACTGGGACACGGTGGCATTTGGGGACACTGGGACATGGGGGCACTTGGGGACACTGGGACATGGGGGCATTTGGGGACACTGGGACATGGTGGCACTTGGGGACACTCAGAGGACATTGGGGACATTGGGACATGGTGGCACTTGGGGACACTGGGACATGGGGGCATTTGGGGACACTCAGAGGTGGCACTGGTGGCACTGGGGACACTGGGGACACTCCGAGCTGGCACTGGGGACACTGGGGACAGGCACAGGTGGCACAGGGGACACTCAGAGGTGGCACTGGTGGCACTGGGGACATTCACAGGTGGCACTGGGGACACTGGGGACACTCAGAGGTGACACTGGTGACACTCAGAGGTGGCACGGGTGTCACTCACGTCTCCGCCGTCGTTGTCGTTTGTCACCGTCAGCTCCGCCAGGTCCCCGAGGCCGTGCAGGGCCAGCGCCCCGGCCGGGGACACAGCCGGGCACCCTGGGGACAGAGGGGACACCGGGGTGACATTGGGGACAGTGGGGACAGAGGGGACATTGGGGACAGAGGGGGACATTGGGGACAATGGGGACAGAGGGGGACACTGGGGACATTGGGGACACCCGGGCACCCTGGGGACAGAGGGGACACCGGGGTGACATTGGGGACAGTGGGGACAGTGGGGGGCATTGGGGACAGAGGGGGACATTGGGGACAATGGGGACAGAGGGGACACTGGGGACATTGGGGACACCCGGGCACCCTGGGGACAGAGGGGACACCGGGGTGACATTGGGGACAGTGGGGACACTGGGGACACTGGGGACACTGGGGACAATGGGGACACCCGGGCACCCTGGGACAGAAGGGACACTGGGGTGACATTGGGGACAGAGGGGACATTGGGGACAGTGGGGGACATTGGGGACAATGGGGGACATTGGGGACACCCGGGCACCCTGGGGACAGAGGGGACATTGGGGACAATGGGGACATTGGGGACACCTGAGGGGACATTGGGGACACCTGGAGACACCTGGGGACATCGGGGACATTGGGGACATTGGGGACATTGGGGACATTGGGGACAGAGGGGACATTGGGGACAATGGGGACAATGGGGGACATTGGGGACACCCGGGCACCCTGGGGACAGAGAGGACACTGGGGACCCTGGGGACATTGGGGACACCAGGGTGACATTGGGGACATTGGGGACACCCGGGCACCCTGGGGACAATGGGGACAGGGACACTGGGGTGGTCCTGGGGACAATGGGGACACCCTGGGGACACAGGGGACAATGGGGACAATGACACTGGGGTGGCTTTGGGGACACCCAGGGGACGATGGGGACAATGGGCACAGAGGGGACAGTGACACTGGGGTGACATTGGGGACACCCAGGGACCCTGGGGACAGTGGGGACAATGACACTGGTGTGACATTGGGGACAGTGGGGACAATGGGGACATCCTGGGGACACAGGGGACAATGTCACTGGGGTGGCTTTGGGGACACCCTGGGGACAATGGGGACAGAAGGGACACCGGGGTGACATTGGGGACACCTGGGGACCCTGGGGACAGAGGGGACAATGGGGACAGTGACACTCTGGTGGTCCTGGGGACAATGGTGACACCCTGGGGACACAGGGGACAATGGGGACACCAGGGTGGCTTTGGGGACACCCGGGGACCCTGGGGACAATGGGGACAGGGACACTGGGGTGGCTTTGGGGACAATGGGGACACCCTGGGGACAGAGGGGACAATGACACTGGGGTGGCCTTGGGGACACCCAGGAGACAATGGGGACAATGGGGACAGTGGGGACAGCAGGGTGGCCCTGGGGACAGTGGGGACAATGGGGACAGTGGGGACAATGACATCAGGGTGGCTTTGGGGACACCCAGGGACCCTGGGGACAGAGGGGACGTCAGGGTGGCCTTGGGGACACAGGGACCCCCCAGGTGACACAGGTGACACTGAGGGTGACACACAGGTGACACACAGGTGACAGTGACACAGGTGACACACAGGTGACAGTGACACTGAGGTGACACACAAGTGACACACAGGTGACAGGTGACAGGTGAGACAGGTGACAGTGACACACAGGTGACAGTGGTGACACAGGTGACACACAGGTGACAGTGACACACAGGTGACAGTGACACACAGGTGACAGGTGACACACAGGTGACAGTGGTGACACAGGTGACAGTGACACAGGTGACAGTGACACGGGTGACAGACGTGTCCTCACCCTCAGGTGGCCGCGGTGGCCGCGGTGGCCCCAGGTCCCCGTCCCGCAGGTGGCACCGGTGGCTCTCTGTGACAATGGGGACAGCGCGTGTCCCCAAACGTCCCCAAAGTGTCCCCAAGGTGTCTCTGACCTCACCTCTGATGTCCCCAAAGTGTCACCAGGTGTCCCCAAGCTCAGCCCTGATGTCCCCAAGGTGTCCCCAAGGTGTCCCCAAATGTCCCCAGGTGTCCCCAAATGTCCCCAAGCTCACCCCTGCTGTCCCCAGATGTCCCCAAGGTGTCCCCAGACCCACCTCTGATGTCCCCAGGTGTTCCCCAGGTGTCCCCAGATGTCCCCAAATGTCCCCAAATCTCCAAGGTGTCCCCAAGGTGTCCCCAAATGTCCCCAAGGTGTCCCCAGATGTCCCCAAATGTCCCCAAGGTGTCCCCAAATGTCCCAAGATGTCCCCAAGGTGTCCCAAGGTGTCCCCAAGGTGTCCCCAAACGTCCCCAAGGTGTCCCCAGATGTCCCCAAGGTGTCCCCAGGTGTCCCCAAACGTCCCCAAGGTGTCCCCAGGTGTCCCCAAGGTGTCCCCAAATGTCCCCAAATGTCCCCAGGT
This sequence comes from Melospiza melodia melodia, assembly GCF_035770615.1. NCBI lineage: Eukaryota > Metazoa > Chordata > Aves > Passeriformes > Passerellidae > Melospiza > Melospiza melodia. Next base: position 189,848 of record NW_026948510.1, read on the forward strand.
GTCCCCAAGGTGTCCCCAAATGTCCCCAATGTCCCCAGGTGTCCCCAAATGTCCCCAAGGTGTCCCCAAAGTGTCCCCAGGTGTCCCCAAATGTCCCCTGAGCTCACCCCTGGTGTCTCTGATGTCCCCAGGTGTCCCCAGGTGTCCCCAAGGTGTCCACAAGGTGTCCCCAGGTGTCCCCAAGGTGTCCTCAAGATGTCCCCAAATGTCCCAAGGTGTCCCCAAGGTGTCCCTGTCCCCACCCCTGATGTCCCCAAGGTGTCCCCAAGGTGTCCCCAAATGTCCCCAAGGTGTCCCCAAGGTGTCCCCAAGGTATCCTCAAAGTGTCCCCAAAGTGTCCCCAAGGTGTCCCCAGGTGTCCTCACCCCAGGTGTCCCCAAGGTGTCCCCAAATGTCCCCAAATGTCCCCAGGTGTCCCCAAATGTCCCCAAGGTGTCCCAAGGTGTCCCCAAGGTGTCCCCAAATGTCCCCTGAGCTCACCCCTGGTGTCTCTGATGTCCCCAGGTGTCCCCAAGGTGTCCCAAGGTGTCCCCAAATGTCCCCAGATGTCTCCAAATGTCCCCAAGGTGTCCCCAAAGTGTCCCCAAATGTCCCCAAAGTGTCCCCAAATGTCCCCAAGGTGTCCCCAAATGTCCCCAAATGTCCCCAAGGTGTCCCCAAATGTCCCCAGATGTCCCCAAATGTCCCAGGTGTCCCCAGGTGTCCCCAGGTGTCCCCAGGTGTCCCCAAACGTCCCCAAGGTGTCCCCAAAGTGTCCCCAGGTGTCCCCAAGGTGTCTCTGATGTCCCCAGGTGTCCCCAAATGTCCCCAAGGTGTCCCCAAGGTGTCCACAAGGTGTCCCCAGATGTCCCCAGGTGTCCCCAAATGTCCCCAAACGTCCCCAAGGTGTCCCCAAAGTGTCCCCAAGGTGTCCCCAGGTGTCCCCAGGTGTCCCCAAAGTGTCCCCAGATGTCCCCAAGGTGTCTCTGATGTCCCCAGGTGTCCCCAAGGTGTCCCCAAGGTGTCCCCTGAGCTCACCCCTGCTGTCCCCAGGTGTCCCCAAATGTCCCAAAGTGTCCCCAAGGTGTCCCCAAGGTGTCCCCAAACGTCCCCAGGTGCCCCCAGGTGTCCCCAGGTGTCCCCAGGTGTCCCCAAAGTGTCCCCAAATGTCCCCAGGTGTCCCCAGGTGTCCCCAGGTGTCCTCACCCCGGCTGTCCCCGGGTGTCCCCAGGAAGTCGAACTCCCCCAGGGCGTCCTCCGAGTCCTCCTCATCTTCATCGTCCTCCTCCTCCTCCTCGGGACCTTGGGACACCCTGGGACAGCGAGGGACAAAAACGGGGGAAAAACTCAAAAAAATCTCCCTAAAATGCTCCCAAATCCCCAAAATTCTCTAAAAATCCCCAAAATTCCTTAAAAATCCTCCCAAACCCCACCAAAAATCCCACAAAATCCCCAAAATTCCTTAAAAATCCTCCCAAACCCCACCAAAAAATTCCACAAAATTCCCAAAAATTCCTTAAAAATCCTCCCAAATCCCACAAAAATCCCCCAAAATTCCTTAAAAATTCTCCCAAATCCCCCAAAAATCCCACAAAATTCCCCAAAATTCATTAAAAATCCTCCCGAATCCCCTCAAAATGCCCAAAATTGCCCCAAAATCCCCAAAAAATTCTCCCAAACCCCACCAAAATCCCATAAAACCCCTCCCAAAATTCCTTAAAAATCCTCCCAAACCCCACCAAAAATCCCACAAAATTCCCCAAAATTCATTAAAAATCCTCCCAAATCCCACAAAAATCCCCCAAAATTCCTTAAAAATCCTCCCAAACCCCACCAAAAATCCCACAAAATCCCCCAAAATTCCCCCAAAAATCCCTAAAAATCTCCCAAACCCCACCAAAAATCCCATAAAAATCCCCAAAATTCATTAAAAATCCTCCCCGAATCCCCTCAAAATGCCCCAAAATCCCTTAAAAATCCTCCCAAACCCCACCAAAAATCCCACAAAATCCCCCAAAATTCCTTAAAAATCCTCCCAAACCCACCAAAAAATTCCACACAATTCCCAAAAATTCCTTAAAAATCCTCCCAAATCCCACAAAATCCCCCAAAATTCCTTAAAAATCCTCCCAAACCCCACCAAAAATCCCATAAAAATCCCCAAAATTCATTAAAAATCCTCCCCGAATCCCCTCAAAATGCCCCAAAATTGCCCCAAAATCCCCAAAAAATTCTCCCAAACCCCACCAAAAATCCACAAAATTCCCCAAAATTCCTTAAAAATCCTCCCAAACGCCCCAAAATTCCCCAAATTCCCCAAATTGGGATTTTGGGCGGGACCTTTCCCCTCCTGCGGGGGGTGGGGGAGGGGCTCTCCGGCTCCTCTTCCTCATCGCTGTCATCCTCGGGGGGGGAGGGGCTGAGCCCGGCCCGCGGCTCCTTCCCGGCGTTCCTGGGGGGAAAAGCCCAAAAAAAGGGAAAAAAAAGGGAAAAAAAAGGGGAAAAAGGGAAAAAAATGAAAAGAAAATGAAAAAAAAAAAAAAAAACGAAATAAAAAGGGAAAAACCCCACAAAAAAACCCCCCCAAAAATTCCCACACAAAACCCCAAAAAATCCCATAAAAAAACCCCAACTTTCCCACACATAAACCCCAAAATTCCCACAAAAAATCCCCAAATTCCCACAAAAAAACCCCCCAAAATTCCATTAAAAATCCCACCAAAAGACCCAAAATTCCCACAAAAAAAACCCCACCAAAATCCCACAAAAAACCCCCAAAATTTCCCCAGAATTCCCACCAAAAAAAACCCCCAAAAATCCCACAAAAAAATCCCAAAATTCCTATTAAAAAAACCCCAAAATTCCCACAAAAAAACCACCAAAAATCCCATTAGAAAATCCCCAAAATTCCATTAAAAAAAACCCAAAATTCCCACAAAAACCCCCAAAAATCCCACTAAAAACCCAAAATTCCCATTAAAAATCCCACCAAAATTCCCAGAAAAAAATCCCCAAAATTCCCATTCAAAACCCCAAAATTCCCATTAAAAAATCCCCAAATTTCCCCAATTTCCAGATCCCCCCAACCTCTGGATCTGCTCCTCGATGCGGCGCAGCAGCAGCGACTCCGAGCCGGGGCTGGGGGGGCTCCCGGAATTCCCAAATAAACCCCAAAATTCCCAAATAAACCCCAAAATTCCCATTAAAAAACCCCAAAATTCCCACAAAAAAACCCCCCAAAATCCCCACAAAAACCCCCAAAATTCCCATTAAAAAACCCCCCAAAAATCCCATGAAAAACCCCAAAATTCCCATTAAAAAACCCCAAAATTCCCATAAAAACCCCCAAAAATCCCACGAAAAACCCCAAAATTCCCATTAAAAAACCCCAAAATTCCCATAAAAACCCCCAAAAATCCCACTAAAACCCCCAAAATTCCCATTAAAAATCCCACCAAAATTCCCAGAAAAAAATCCCCCAAAATTCCCATTCAAAACCCCAAAATTCCCATTAAAAAATCCCCAAATTTCCCCAATTTCCAGATCTCCCCAACCTCTGGATCTGCTCCTCGATGCGGCGCAGCAGCAGCGACTCCGAGCCGGGGCTGGGGGGGCTCCCGGAATTCCCAAATAAACCCCAAAATTCCCAAATAACCCCAAAATTCCCCCAAAAAAACACCCCAAAATCCCATGAAAAACCCCAAAATTCCCATTAAAAAAACCCAAAATTCCCATTAAAAAACCCCCCAAAAATCCCACGAAAAACCCCAAAATTCCCATTAAAAACCCCAAAATTCCCATACAAACCCCAAAAATCCCAGTAAAAACCCCAAAATTCTCATTAAAAATCCCACCAAAATTCCAGAAAAAAATCCCCCAAAATTCCCACAGAAAAACCCCAAAATTCCCATTAAAAATCCCAAAAAACCCCAAATGTTCACATTTCCCCCAACCTCTGGATCTGCTCCTCGATGCGGCGCAGCAGCAGCGACTCCGAGCCGGGGGGGGGGGAGGGGCTGGGGGGGCTCCCGGGGCTGGGGGGGGCTCCCGGAATTCCCGGAATTCCCGGAATTCCCGAAATTTCCGGGGAAATTCCCGCGGAAAGTTCCGGAATTCCGGGGGGGCTCCGGCCCAGCAGCGCCCGCAGCCGCCGCGAGCGCATGGCCAGGATGGCGTCGGTGTAGCCCAGCTCCTCCAGGTACCTGCGGGGGGAAAAACAGAAAAAAATGGATTTTGTGAGGGAAAAAATGTGGGGAAATCCTGGAAAAAATCCACAAAATCCCTACAGAAATCCTGGAAAAAATCCCGCAAAAATCCCATAAAAATCCTACAAAAATATCGGAAGAAATCCTGGGGAAAATCCTGAAAATATTCCCACAAAAGTCTCCATTAAAATTCTGGAAAAATCCCAGAAAAATCCTGGAAAAAATAGCAAATCTCAGAAAATAGAAAATCTCAGAAAATCCCTAAAAAATCCTCAAAATTTGGGATTTTGGGAGCGGCCAGGACCTCATGGCCAGGATGGCGTCGCTGTAACCAGCTCCTCCAGGTACCTGCGGGGGGAAAAACAGCAAAAAATGGGATTTTTGTGAGGGAAAAAATGTGGGGAAATCCTGGAAAAAATTCCACAAAAATCCCTACAGAAATCCTGGAAAAAATCCCGCAAAAATCCCTACAGAAATCCTGGAAAAAATCCCGCAAAAATCCCCTAAAAAATCCCCAAATTTGGGATTTTGGGAGCGGCCAGGATGGCGTCGCTGTAACCCAGCTCCTCCAGGTACCTGCGGGGGGAAAAACAGAAAAATTGGGATTTTTGGGGTGGAAATTGTGGGAAAATCCCCCCTAAAATCTTGGAAAAATCCTGGAAAAATTGGACAAAATCCCCCCTAAAATCGTGCAAAAAATCCAACCAAGGTCTTGGGAAAATGCCACAAAAATCCCTACAAAAATCCCTGGAAAAATTCTGGGAAAAATTCCAGAAAAATCCCCCCAAAAATCCCAGAAAAATCCCCACCAAAATCCTGGAAAAGGTCCTGGAAAAATCCTGCAAAAATCCCCCTAAAAAATCCTGATAAAAATCCACCAAAATCACACAAAAATCCCACCAAAAATTCCCACAAAAATCCCGGAAAAAATCCTGCAAAAATGCCACAAAAATCCTGGGGAAAAATCCTGGAAAATCCCACAAAAATCCCCCCAAAAACCCCAAAAAAATCGTGGAAAAAATCCTGAAAATCCCACAAAAATCCTGCAAAAATCCCAGAAAAATCCTTGGAAAACCCCTACAAAAATAATGGAAAAAATTCGTGAAAACCCCACAAAAATCCCCCAAAAATCCTGGAAAAAAATCCCACAAAATTCCTGGAAAAATCCCCTCAAAAATCCTGGAAAAATCCCACAGAAATCCTGTAAAAAATCCCACAAAAATCCAGGAAAAGTCTTGATAAAATCCAACAAAAATCTCCACAAAAATCCTGGGAAAATCCTACAAAAATCTCACAAAAAATCCCCACAAAAATCCTGAGAAACCTTGAGGAAAATCACTCCAAAAATGTCTCAAAATCCTCCCAAAAATCCTGCAAAAATTCACAAAAATCCCCCAAAATTGCTCCAAAAAATCTCAAAAATTGCGCAAAAAACCCCAAACCCTCCCTGACCCCAAATCCCCCCAAAAAATCCCCAAAAAAACCCCAAAAAAAACCAAAAAACCCCCAAAAATCCCAAATTTCCGTCACTCACTGGCGCAGGAGCTGCCTCCCCTCCTGCCAGGCTCCCTCCAGCTCCACGGGGCCGTTGGACACTGCGGGGAAATGGGGGTGAGGAACCCCAAAAACACCCAAAAATAACCCCAAAATAACCCAAAAATACCCCAAAAATACCCCAAAAATATCCCCAAAAGAACCAGAAAATATCCCCAAAATATCCCCAACAATACCCCAAAAATAACCCCAAAAATACCCCAAAACCAGCCCAAAAATAACCCCCAAAAATTCCCAAAACCAGCGCAAAAATACCCCAAAAAATTTCCAAAACCAGTCCAAATATACCCCAAAAAATTCCCCAAACCACCCCAAAAATAACCCCAAAAATACCCCCAAACCAGCCCAAAAATACCCCAAAAATAACCTCAAAAAATTCCCAAAACCAGCCCAAAAATAACCCCAAAAATTCCCCAAACCACCCCAAAAATACCCCCAAACCAGCCCAAAAATACCCCAAAAACAACCCCAAAAATTCCCAAAACCAGCCCAAAAATACCCCAAAATATCCCCAAAATAACCCCAAAAATAACCCCAAACCAGCCCAAAAATACCGCAAAACCAACTCAAAAATATCCCAAACCTTCCTGAAAAGCACCAAAAAATATCCCACAAATCACCCCCTAAAGAATCAAAAACCAGCCCAGAAAAACCCCAAAATCCACCCAGAACCAAGCCAGAAACACTCCCAAAAAACCCCAAAAAATCACCAAAAATAACCCGAAAACCCCCCAAACCGGCCCAAAAATACCCCAAAGAATACCCCAAAACCAGCCCAAAAATAACCCCAAAACCAGCCCAAAAAAACTCCCCAAAAAACCCCCAAATCCCCCCCAAAAAAACACCCCAAAAAATCAAAAAATCCCCCCAAAACCCCCCTAAAAAACCCAAAAATTCTCCCAACAAAACCCCAGAACAGCCCAAAATCCCCCCCCCAAAAACCCAAATAACCCCAAAAACACCAAAAACCCAAAAAAACCCCAAATCCCCCCCCAAAAAACACCCAAAAAAATTGCAAAAATCCCCCCAAAAAACCCCAAAAATCCTCCAAAAAAAACCCCAGAACAGCCCAAAATCCCCCAAAAAAACCCAAATCCCAAAAAAACCCCCCAAAAAATCCAAATCCCCCCAAAAACCCCCAAATTCCCCCCCAAAAAACCCCAAATCCCCCCAAAAAATCCACCCAAAAAAATCCAAAGATCCCCCAAAACCCCACTAAAAAACCCAAAATTCTCCCAAAAAAACCCCCAAAACCCCACCAAAAAACCCCAAAAAACCCAAATCCCCCAAAACCCCCCTAAAAAAACCAAAAATCCCCCCCAAAAAATCTAAAAATCCCCCCAAAACTCCCCTAAAAAACCCAATAATCCTCCCAAAAAACCCCCCAAAAACCCCCAAATGCCCCCCAAATGCACCCCAAAAAAAACCCCAAATCCCCCCCAAAAACCCCAAATCCCCCAAAAAAACCCCAAATCCCCCCAAAAACCCCCCAAATGCCCCCAAAACCCCCCCTAAAAAACCCAAAAATCCCCCTCAAAAAACCTAAAAATCCCCCCAAAACCCTCCTAAAAAACCCAATAATCCTCCCAAAAAACCCCCCAAAAACACCCCCAAAAAAATCCAAATCCCCCCCAAAAACCCCAAATCCCCCCCAAAAACACCCCAAAAAACCCCAAATCCCCCCAAAACCCCCCTAAAAAAACCAAAAATCCCGCCCAAAAAATCTAAAAATCCCCCCAAAACTCCCCTAAAAAACCCAATAATCCTCCCAAAAAACCCCCAAAAACACCCCCAAAAAAATCCAAATCCCCCCAAAAACCCCAAATCCCCCAAAAACCCCCAAATGCCCCCAAAACCCCCCTAAAAAAACCAAAAATCCCCTCCAAAAAATCTAAAAATCCCCCAAAACTCCCCTAAAAAACCCAAAAATCCTCCCAAAAACACCCCAGAACAGCCCAAAATCATCCCCAAAAACCCCAAATCCCAAAAAACCCCCAAAAAAACCCAACCCCCCCTAAAAACCCAAAAATCTCCCCCCAAAAATCTCCCCAAAACCGCTCTATAAAACCCCAAAAATCCTCCCAAAAAATCCAAAGATTCCCCCAAAACCCCCCTAAGAAACCCAAAAATCCTCCAAAAAAACCCCAGAACAGCCCAAAATCCCCCCCAAAAAAAACCCAAAAATACCCAAAAAACCCCAAATTCCACCCCAAAAACCACCCAAAAAAATCCAAAGATTCCCCCAAAACCCCTCTAAAAAACCCAAAAATCCTCCCAAAAAAACCCCAAAAATCCCCAAATCCCCCCCCCAAAAAACCCCAAAAACCCCAAAAAACCCAAATCCCCCCCGAAAAAACACCCAAAAATTGCAAAAATCCCCCCCAAAAAAACCACAAAAATCCCCCTAAAAAATCCCAAAACCCCCAAATCCCCCCCCAAAAACCCAAAAAACCCCAAATCCCCCCCAGAAAACCCAAAAAACCCCCAATACCCCCCAAAAACCCCAAATTTCCCCCCCAAAACCCCAAATTTTCTCTCACCCGGCTCCTCCGGGCGCTTCTCCCCCGGCGCCGCCTCCGTCCCGAACTTCAGCTTGTGGTACTTGGACCTGGGGGTTTGGGCATTTTGGGGATTTTTGGGTAGATTTAGGGATTTTTTAGGATTTCTGGGCGACTTTAAAGATTTTTTAGGATTTCTGGAGGGTTTTTAGCGTTTCTGGGTCATTTTTAGGATTTCTGGATATTTTTTTTTTTAGGGTTTTTTTTTTTTTGCCCCCCTCACCTCTCCTGCTTGAGGGCGAACTCCAACATCCGGATCCTGCGCACCAAATCCAGCTTGAGGCTCTCCTGGCCCTGGCGCTCGCCCTGCAGGAACGCCACCTGCGCCTTGGGGACATCGGGGACATCAGGGGGACATTGGGGACATTGGGGACATCAGGGGGTGACAGGGACATTGGGGACATTGGGGACAGTGGGGACATTGGGGACATTGGGGACATTGGGGACAGTGGGGACATTGGGGACATTGGGGACACTCAGGTCCAGCTTGAGGCTCTCCTGGCCCTGGCGCTCGCCCTGCAGGAACGCCACCTGTGCCTTGGGGACATCGGGGACATCAGGGGGTGACAGGGACATTGGGGACATCAGGGGGACATTGGGGACAGTGGGGACATTGGGACATTGGGGACATTGGGGACACTGGGGACACTCAGGTCCAGCTTGAGGCTCTCCTGGCCCTGGCGCTCGCCCTGCAGGAACGCCACCTGCGCCTTGGGGACATCGGGGACATCAGGGGGACATTGGGGACATTGGGGACATCGGGGACATCGGGACATCGGGGACATCAGGGACATCGGGGACATCGGGGACATTGGGACACCCAGGGACATTGGGACATTGGGGACATTGGGGACACCCAGGGACATTGGGGACATTGGGGACATCAGGGGGTGACAGGGACATTGGGGGGATTGGGGACACCCAGGGACATCGGGGACATTGGGGACATTGGGGGATTGGGGACATTGGGGACATCAGGGGACATTGGGGACATTGGGGACACTCAGGTCCCTGGGGCTCTCCTGGCCCTGGTGCTCGCCCTGCAGGAACGCCACCTGCGCCTTGGGGACATCGGGGACATCAGGGGGACATTGGGGACATTGGGGACATTGGGGACAGTGGGGACATTGGGGACATTGGGGACAGTGGGGACAGTGGGGACATTGGGGACATTGGGGACATTGGGGACATTGGGGACACTCAGGTCCAGCTTGAGGCTCTCCTGGCCCTGGCGCTCGCCCTGCAGGAACAGCACCTGCGCCTTGGGGACATCGGGGACATTGGGGACATTGGGGACATCAGAGGGTGACAGGGACATTGGGGACATTGGGGACCCTGAGGACATGGGGGACATCAGGGACATCGGGGACATCGGGACATTGGGGACACCCAGGGACATTGGGGACATTGGGGACATCAGGGGGTGATAGGGACATTGGGGGGATTGGGGACACCCAGGGACATCGGGGACATTGGGGACATTGGGGACACTGAGGACATTGGGGACATTGGGGACATCGGGGGGTGACAGGGACATTGGGGACACTGGGGACATTGGGGACATTGGGGACACTGGGGGGTGACAGGGACATTGGGGACACTGGGGACATTGGGGACATTGGGGACACTCAGGTCCAGCTTGGGGCTCTCCTGGCCCTGGCGCTCGCCCTGCAGGAACGCCACCTGCGCCTTGGGGACATCGGGGACATCAGGGGGACATTGGGGACATCGGGGGGTGACAGGGACATTGGGGACATCGGGGGGTGACAGGGACATTGGGGACATTGGGGACATTGGGGACATCAGGGGTGGCAGGGACATTGGGGACATTGGGGACATCAGGGGGACATTGGGGACATTGGGGACACTCAGGTCCCTGAGGCTCTCCTGGCCCTGGCGCTCGCCCTGCAGGAACGCCACCTGCGCCTTGGGGACATCGGGGACATCAGGGGGTGACAGGGACATTGGGGACACTGGGGACATTGGGGACAATGGGGACATTGGGGACATTGGGGACATTGGGGACACTGGGGACATTGGGGACATTGGGGACATTGGGGACATTGGGGACACTGAGGACATTGGGGACATCAGGGACATCGGGGACATTGGGGACATCAGGGGGTGATAGGGACATTGGGGGGATTGGGGACACCCAGGGACATCGGGGACATTGGGGACATTGGGGGGATTGGGGACATTGGGGACATCAGGGGACATTGGGGACATTGGGGACATTGGGGACATTGGGGACATTGGGGACATTGGGGACACTCAGGTCCAGCTTGAGGCTCTCCTGGCCCTGGCGCTCGCCCTGCAGGAACGCCACCTGCGCCTTGGGGACATCGGGGACATTGGGACATCAGGGGGACATTGGGGACATTGGGGGGTGACAGGGACACTGGGGACATTGGGGACATTGGGGACATTGGGGACACTGGGGACACTGGGGACATCAGGGGGTGACAGGGACATTGGGGACATTGGGGACATTGGGGACACCCAGGGGGTGACAGGAAGGTCACCCAGTGCCCATCCCAGTACCCTCCCAGTATCCATCCCAGTGTTCCCAGTACCATCCCAATATCCCCAGTGCCCATCCCAGTATCCCCAGTGCCCATCCCAGTGTTCCCAGTACCATCCCAATATCCCCAGTGCCCATCCCAGTATCCCCAATGTCCATCCCAGTATCCCCAGTGCCCATCCCAGTGTTCCCAGTGCCCATCCCAGTATCCCCAGTGCCCATCCCAGTGTTCCCAGTACCATCCCAATATCCCCAGTGCCCATCCCAGTATCCCCAATGTCCATCCCAGTATCCCCAGTGCCCATCCCAGTGTTCCCAGTGCCCATCCCAGTATCCCCAGTGCCCATCCCAGTGTTCCCAGTACCATCCCAATATCCCCAGTGCCCATCCCAGTATCCCCAATGTCCATCCCAGTATCCCCAGTGCCCATCCCAGTATCCCCAGCACCGCTCCCGGTGCCTCCCCCGCCCCCTCCCGGTGTCCCCAGTACCCTCCCAGTGCCCCCCCAGTATCCCCAGTGCCCATCCCAGTATCCCCAATACCCATCCCAGTGCCCCAGTCCATCCAGTATCCCCAGTACCCCCCCCCAGTATGCCCAGCACCGCTCCCGGTGCCTCCCCCGCCCCCTCCCGGTGTCCCCAGTACCCTCCCAGTGCCCCCCCAGTATCCCCAGTGCCCATCCCAGTATCCCCAATACCCATCCCAGTGCCCCCAGTCCATCCCAGTATCCCCAGTGCCCCCCCCAGTATCCCCAGCACCGCTCCCGGTGCCTCCCCCGCCCCCTCCCGGTGTCCCCAGTGCCACCCCAGTACTCTCCCAGTATCCCCAGGGCCCACCCCAGTATCCCCAATACCCATCCCAGTGCCCCCAGTCCATTCCAGTATCCCCAGTACCCCAGTGCCCATCCCAGTATGCCCAATACCCATCCCAGTGCCCCAGTCCATCCCAGTATCCCCAGTGCCCCCCCCAGTATGCCCAGCACCGCTCCCGGTGCCTCCCCCGCCCCCTCCCGGTGTCCCCAGTGCCATCCCAGTACTCTCCCAGTATCCCCCAGTACCCCCAGTGCCCACCCCAGTATCCCCAATACCCATCCCAGTGCCCCCAGTCCATCCCAGTATCCCCAGTACCCCCCCCAGTATCCCCAGCACCGCTCCCGGTGCCTCCCCCGCCCCCTCCCGGTGTCCCCAGTACCCTCCCAGTACCCCCCAGTATCCCCAGTGCCCATCCCAGTATGCCCAATACCCATCCCAGTATGCCCAATACCCATCCCAGTGCCCCCAGTCCATCCCAGTACCCTCCCAGTGCCCCCCCAGTATCCCCAGTGCCCATCCCAGTATGCCCAATACCCATCCAGTGCCCCCAGTCCATCCCAGTATCCCCAGTGCCCCCCCCAGTATGCCCAGCACCGCTCCCGGTGCCTCCCCCGCCCCCTCCCGGTGTCCCCACCCCCTCCCCGCCGCCCCGGCCGCCATTTCCTCCCAAGATGGCGCCAGCAGCGGCCACCCCACCCCGGTGACCCCCGGTGTCCCCCCGGTGTCCCCTCGGTGTCCCCTCAGCGTCCCTCCCCTCATGAGGGCAGCGCCGCCGCCATTACCTGCAGCTCGGCCCTCTCCGCTTCCCAGCGCCCTTTCTCCGCCTCGAACCGCGCCCACTCGTGCTGGATGAAGTGCAGGATGCCCGGCAGGCTGAGGCCGGTTCGTGCCGCGGGCTCGGGACCCGGAGCGGGGCCCGGAGCGGGGCCGGGAACGGGAGCGGGGGGCGGAGGTTGGGCCCGCACCGGCGGAGGCCGCTCGGCCGCCATGGCGGCTGCCACAAAGGGAGCCACGGGCGGCAGCGGCTTCCTGCCACAAAGGGAGCCGGAAACGGGGCGGGAAAGGGGCGTGGTCATGTGGAAGGGGCGGGGGCAAGGGGGAAGCGCTGTTGCCGTGGCAACGGGGGGGGCTGTGAGGGAATTTGGGGGTTTTTTGGGGAATTTTAAGGATTTTGGGAGGTTTTAGGGTTTTTCCGGAGGTCTTTGGAAGGTTAGAGGAAGGTTTTGGAGGGGTTTAGGGTTTTTTGTGGGGTTAGAGGGGATTTTATGGTTTAGGCCCGCCCTGGCGGAGGGCGCTCGGCCGCCATGGCGGCTGCCACAAAGGGAGCCACGGGCGGCAGCGGCTTCCTGCCACAAAGGGAGCCGTAAACGGGGCGGGGAAAGGGGCGTGGCCTCCATTGCAAGGGGCGTGGTCATAGTGAAGGGGCGTGGCCAAAGGGAGGCCTTGTTGCCGTGGCAACGGGGTGGCTGTGAGGGAATTTTGGGATTTTTTGGGGAATCTTTGGGGTTTTGGGTTTTTTTGTGGGGTCAGAGGGGATTTTGGGGGGGTTTAGGGTTTTTCCGGGGGTTTTTGTGAGGTTAGAGTAGGTTTTTGGGTGGGGTTTGCATTTTTTTGGGGGACCTTTGGGGGGTTATAGGAGACTTTTTGGGGGTTTATAGAGAATTTTTGGACGATTTTGGGGTTTTTTGGGGTATCTTTGAAAGGTTAGAGGGGATTTTTGGGGATTCTTAGGGTTTTGAGAGTCCATAGAGAATTTTGGGGGCTCATTGAGGATTTTTGGGGTTTTTTTTGAGGCGTCTTTTTAAGGCTAGAGGGGATTTTGGGCAGTTTAGGACATTTTTAGGGGTGGTCATTGGCGATTTACAGAGAATCTTGGGGATTTTAGGGTTCTTTGGGATATTAGAAGGGATTTTGGAGGGTTTAGGATTTTTCGGGGAGTGTTCAGGAGATCAGAGACGATTTTTAGAAGTTTTGGGGCGGAGCTTAATTATCGAGAATCAATTCATAAGTTAATTAAGACTCCCTTATTAACATTTCTATATTCACAGCGCCACCGCGTGCTCACCGCTGGTACTGCAGCCACCAAAGAACCGACCGCAACCACGCCTCCAAACTAACGAATTACTAACTAACCGACCACCCAACTAACCAACGAACCACCCAATTAACTAATTAACAACCTAATCGATGAGTTATTAACCCCCCCACCATGAGAATCACGCCCTGCCAGGCCGCCCTGGCCGCCGCCATCGCCCTCAACCTCCTGCTGCTGCTCTGCTCCCGCCTGGCGCCCGCCGCGTCCCCCCGGTGCCGCCAGCCCCGGCGCGGCGCCGCCCCCGACGGCGTCCCCGGCGTCACCGTCATCCTCCGCGACTTCGACGGCCCCGACCACGACGTGGCGGCCACCGCCCGCTCCTTCGCCGCCCTGCCCGGCGTCCCGGTGCTGGTGGCGGCCGAGGTGTCGCCGTACCCTCCGGTGCCGCTGCCGGCGGGCGCGGCCGTGCTGTCCCTGCGGCCGCAGCCGCACCGGCCTCCGCCGCGGCCCGAGCTGGCGGTGCGGACGCGCCACGTGGCTCTGGTGCCCGACGGTGCCCGCGCCGTGCCCGGCTTGCTGAGGCGCATGAGGGACGCCCTGGAGGCCGCCTCGGATGGCACCGTCCGGGTGGTGGCGGCGG